>NC_056737.1:948661863-948701421 GCF_019279795.1 Protopterus annectens | reverse complement strand
AAGATGGAAGTGGAGTCTGTGGCTACTTTTGTCAGGTCTGAGGTTGTCATATTAGTAGCAGGAAAAAAAAATGATTTATTGAAAGTGAATGCATTGTGAGCATAGACAGGAATTGCAGTGGTGACTATTAAAGGTGTTCTGATCTAAGATACCAGACTTTGGTTGGATACTGCAGTGTGGCATAGCAGGTAATATCCTACATCCTTCTCAGAGGAAACTGCTTTTCTCTTAATGGAGTGGGAATTCGCAGGCCTGTTGTATAAGTTAGTCGTTGAGTCACTGATTATTTTCACTTTCTATAGATTACAACATAGGACTGTGGTAATGAGGGTCGGAACTTTGAATGCTGGCAGTATGACTGGTATAAGGAGAGAGCTAGCCGATATGATGGACAGAAGGAAGGTTGGTATATTGTGTGTGCAAGAGACCAGATGGAAGGGGAGTAAGGCTAGATGTATCGGAGGTGGGTTCAAATTGTTTAATCATGGTGTGGATGGGAGGAGAAATGGCGTAGGAGTTATCCTGAAGGAACAGTATGCTAAGAGTGTTTTGGAGGTGAAAAGAGTGTCGGACAGAGTGATGTTTATGAAGCTGGAAATTGATGGCATAACGATGAACGTTGTTAGTGCATATGCTCCACAAGTTGGGTGTGTGATGGATGAAAAAGAAAAATTTTGGAGTGAGTTGGATGAAGGGGTGATGACTGTGCCCAAGGGTGAGAGAGGGGTAATTGGAGCAGATTTCAATGGGCATGTTGGCGAAGGGAACAGAGGGGATGAGGAAGTAATGGGTAGGTATGGTGTTAAGCAAAGGAATGCAGAAGGTCAGATGGTAGTGGATGTTGCTTAAAGGATGGACATGGCTGTGGTGAATACATATTTTAACAAGAGGGAGGAGCATAGGGTGACATACAAGAGTGGAGGAAGATGCACACAGGTGGATTATATCTTATGTAGGAGGGCCAGCTTGAAGGAGATTGGAGACTGTAAAGTGGTGACCAGGGAAACTGTAGTTAGACAGCATAGGATGGTGGTTTGCAGGATGAAGAGGAGGAGGAGTGTGGGCAGCACCAAAGATCAAATGGTGGAAATTGAAAAAGGGTAATTGTGAGGTGGAGTTCAGGGAAGAGTTAAGACAGGCACTGGGTGGCAGTGAAGAGTTGCCAAATAGCTGGGTAACTACAGCAGAGCTAGTAAGGGAGATGGCTAGAAAGGTGCTTGGTATGACATCTGGACAGAGGAAGGATGACAAGGAGACATGGTGGTGGAATGAGGAAGTACAAGAGAGTATACAGAGAAAGAGGTTGGCAAAGAAGAAGTGGAATTGTCAGAGAGATGAAGAAAGTAGACAGGAGTATAAGGAGATAAGGTGCATGGCAAAGAGAGAGGTGGTGAAGGCTGTGGATAAGGCATATGAAGAGTTGTATGAAAGGTTGGACACTAAGGAGGGAGAAAAGGACCTGTAACAATTGGCTAGACAGAGGGACCGAGCAAGGAAAGATGTGCAGCCGGTAAAGGTGATAAAGGATAATGATGGAAACATACTCACAAGTGAGGAGAGTGTGTTGAGCAGATGGAAAGAGTACTTTGAGGGGCTGATAAATGAAGAGAATGAAAGGGAGAGAAGGTTGGATGATTTGTGGATAGTAAATCATGAAGTACAATGGATAAGCAAGGAGGAAGTAAGGATAGCTATGAAGAGAATGATGAATGGAAAGGCTGTTGGTCCAGATGACATACCTGTGGAAGCATGGAGGTGTTTAAGTGAAATGGCAGTGGAGTTTCTAACCAGATTGCTTAATGAAATCTTGGAAAGTGAGAGGATGCCTGAGGAATGGAGAAAAAGTGTTTTGGTACTGATTTTTAAGAATAAGAGTGATGTGCAGAGCTGTAGTAACTACAGAGGGATTAAACTGATCAGTCACAACATGAAGTTATGGGAAAGAGTAGTGGAAACTAGGTTAAGAAGGGACGTGATGATTAGTAATCAGCAGTATGGTTTCATGCTGAGAAAGAGCACTACAGATGCGATGTTTGCTCTTAGAGTGTTGATTGAGAAGTACAGAGAAGGTCAGAAGGAGTTGCATTGTGTTTTTGTAGACTTAGAGAAAGCATATGAAAGGGTGCCTAGAGAGGAGTTGTGGTATTGTATGAGGAAGTCGGGAGTGTCAGAGAAGTATGTAAGTGTGGTACAGGATATGTACAAGGGTAGTGTGACAGCGGTGAGGTCTGCAGTGGGAGTGAGGGATACATTTAAGGTGGAGGTGAGATTACATCAAGGATCAGCTCTGAGCCCTTTCTTATTTGCAGTGGTGATGGACAGGTTGACAGACAAGATAAGACAGAAGTCCCCATGGACTATGATGCTTGCAGATGACATTGTGATCTGTAGTGAGAGTAGGGAACAGGTGGAAGAGACCCTGGAGAGATGGAGATATGCTCTAGAGAGAAGAGGAATGAAGGTCAGCAGGACTAAGACAGAATATATGTGTGTGAATAAGAGGGAGGATAGAGGAATGGTGAGGATGCAGGGAGTAGAGGTGGTGAAGGTGGATAAGTTTAAATACTTGGGATCAATATTTCAGAGTAATGGTGAGTGTGGAAGGGAGGTGAAGAAGAGAGTACAAGCAGGATGGAGTGGGTGGAGAAGAGTGTCAGGAGCAATTTGTGACAGATGAGTACCAGTAAGAGTGAAAGGGAAGGTCTACAAGAGGGTAGTGAGACCAGCTATGTTATATGAGTTGGAGACAGTGACATTGACAAAAAGGCAGGAGTTAGAGCTGGAGGTGGCAGAGTTAAAGATGTTAAGATTTGCAGTGGGTGTGACGAGGGTGGACAAGATTAGGAATAAGTATATTAGAGGGTCAGCCCAGGTTGGAAGGTTTGTAGACAAAGCCAGAGAGGCAAGATTACATTGGTTTGGACATGTGCTGAGGAGGGATGCTGAGTATATTGGGAAAAAGATGCTAAGGATGAAGCTACCAGGTAACAGGAAATGAGGAAGGCCTAAAATAAGGTTTATGGATGTAGTGAAAGAGAACATGCAGGTGGTTGGTGTGGCAAAGCAAGAAGCAGAGGACAGGAAGAAATGGAAACAGATCATCCACTGTGGTGACCCCTAACAGGAGTAGCTGAAAGAAGATGATGGTGATAGACTGCAACATTTTTCAAGAAAGCATTGACACTTTGCATTTCAGAACCATGGATCATAGCAAGGATCATTTGTACAGAGTGGTTGTTCAGCTTAATGGATAGAGGGCTCTGGTTTGTTTTGAGGAATAATTCACTTTCCATTGTTTGTTGGTTGCTGAGTGTGGGGTGTGGGAGAAGGTCCCTGCACTAGCAGTGGATTGGTACTGCTTGTTTGTTATATTAACAGATCATGCCTAAATTGGGTGAAATATTAAAGAAATGTTGCATAAGAACTGTGTTTGGAGAAGATATGTTAACTGACTGGGTTGAACTTCATTGCGATTATAGCTTAAAATTTAGATTATAATATTAAAGGATGGATGGGATAGAAACATGATGGGAGTGGGGTCTGTTTCTTTCACTGTCATATTATATTAAGTTAAATTACATCTACATTATGTTTCTATTTATGATGTGACTGATAGATAGGATTGTATATCATGCACATTGAAAATGCAGCTGCCTAGGAATGGGTTATTTGCGTATTTTTTTTTTGCTAAGTTACTCATTATGTTATAATTATTCAATATCTTATGAGAGAATTGAAGGATGATAGGGACAGTTGTAGTAGAGAACTTAGGATCACTTCAGCATTGTGATATTTCGGTAATTGGTTAAGTTATGGTTGTCCAGAAGCTGGGTATATGATCCTTCATGATATGAGACAGGGTTGTGCTGATCTCCCTGGTATGTGGCTCAAGTTTAACAGCTGAGTATATAAACCACTATAATTTTTAAAGGAAGTGCTGTTCTTTGTTTGTGTGAGGTATTTCAGTATAATATAAGAAGAAGGCAATGCATTAATGCAAGTCAAAGTTGTTGTATGTGCAATAATTTAGCCACACGGATATAAAGATGATGGGTAAATAATTTGGCGATACTGTACTTGAAGGCCTTACCTTGCGTTTCACGCAGAAGTGGGAGTGTGCCCAGCCTAAAGGAAAACTGATGGTAACCCTAGGTCAGGACAAGAATAAGAAGTGAGCTTATATATTTTATTTTGAACAAAAAAATGTATCTCCAGATTAAATTATTAGCTAAAAAGTGACCATGTAGTTTACCATTTAATTTAAAAGAAAATATACTTTGCAGACAGCCAGATGCAGGAACAAAGCGAAGTTTCTAAAATATGTCTTTTATTTAATAAATACACATTTCTTTGTTTATATTAAAATAAGAAACAAACAATTGTTCTTGAAGACAACACAAGACACGTACTAAAAGCCGGACAGTGTATTAGGATTCTTCGAGGGAATACATATACATTAGTGCCCGATTACGAAACAGTACGGGGCCGGGGCTTGCCACTGCGCATCTGGTGAGGCCCTCAAGTGCAATATCGCCAATAATTTGACATTTCTACTGGTTTTACACATGAAACATTTAATTTTGGGGTGAATGACTGGACAACAGATTATGATTTGTAATCACAACTACTTATAGCAAAAAGATCAATAAAGGTGGTTTTGTTTGAAAGAAAAGAAAAAAAGACAGGGAAATGTTTCAGTACACAGGCTTTGCTCTTAACGCAACCACTCTGGGTGATATCCATGAGGAGTAGATCACTATTTTTAAACTACATTTATAATTACATTCTCCAAAACTTAATGTAAAATGCATGTCAAGCTAATGGTTGTATAGTTACTGGGATCTGGTATGAATGTAGCCTTGCACAAAGACACGACTACTGCTTGATGCCAGAATTCTAGAACTTAGCTTATTTGGAAGAGTTTATTTAAGACTTTATGTAGGGGGTGTATTAACTTTGCATGAATATGGAAAGCTACATCAAATATTGTCCAGGTTCATGGTGCTGATATTCTTGATTTTTTTATAAAGCAATCTCTATCATATCCATGGAGACAGTATGGTAGAACCTACACTTTTTAATTCCTACCAGTTATTACACAGTAACCTCAGCTAGGCTATTCAACATACACTGGTTCAGAGAATTTTAGCTGTTAATTGATAATAGCACTTTCTCTTTGATTTTCCTGCTGTACTTATAAAAATGTTAATATTAGCCTCAGCTTCAGAAGTTGATATGACTTCGTAATCAGGTTAACAGTTTGTGTAGATTATTTATTCTAGCTTGTTTATATTGTTTTCATCATTTCTCATTAATTTTGGTGTTGCCATTTTTTCTGATAAAATTAAGACTATTAGTATAAAATTAAGAATATTAATGTTGTAGCTTAATGGATTTCTCTCTATATTTCTATCTAATGGAATAAACTTTGAGATACATCTCTCTAGTATACTGCAGAAGTTGCAATCCAAACCTGAATGCACATGTTATAGGCATGGAAAATATTCTTCCAGTCAGTCAAAGCAATGGTAACATTGATTTCTGAGTAGTAACCATCTGAGTAGCCCAGAAAATCTGTTTTATGTTTAATGTAGCTAGTTTTGGTTTTGAAACTGAATTTAACATTATCATAGTCAAATTTTTCATGGGAAGGATTGGCAGTCAGCATGGTATAAGAAGGTACCAGGTTGGTTAGTATAATATTAATATTGTTTTGCATAGTTTGGTTCCTAACCAATTATTCCAGCTTATTCTTATTAATGAAATCTGTAAAATCATTTTGTGTGCATATTATTAAGACTATTGTTATCATATATGATAATGGGGCAATTTAAATCATCCACGATGTGGTGGTGTGGTTGAGTTCAGGATGAAAACTTTTGCCAGAAACGGTTCTGTTATGCAGTGCTATGAAAGGGACATGGTGACACTGCAATATATTGCATTCAGTCTCATTATGACAGACAGTAATGCTAATGATTTTTCTCCTTTATCTTAGTATTAGTCTAATATTATGTTTGCCCCTGCCATGTTATATTCAAATGACTAAATAATAAAGTGCCACATATGATATTGAGGCAACAGAAGATGGCAAAGTGATTCAGAAATAGCTAACTGCTGCATGGCAAAACTGCTCTTTTTAGATTTGAACTAGGCCATATGCCCATGTTCAGATGGAGTACATTGTGCAAATATGCTCAGGGTTGTCACAGCCATTGTAAATGTGTATCTGCTTGAAGCTATCATTGCGGCTGCTTTGCCTAATGGTGTGCCATATCATCCCAGGAGGAGTATGGTCATCCAGCCATGCCTGACATTCCATCTGCCCTCTACTACAGTGACATAGTGGACTACATCCATATTGACAGGGACACCATGCAGGAAATTGTGGAAATGTGTTATCCTCATCTGCAGCCATGTGGGAGTCATGGAGTACCTGTCCCAGTGGATACCAAGGTATGTGTACCTTTATGTATATGAATTATAGGCACCTTTCAGTGACCAACTGGGGACACGGTGGGGGTATCTCAGGCATATGCCTCGAAAATACTCCATCAGTTTCTCAGCGCTTCACATTGTAGGGTATATATGGTCCCCATGCACCTATAGATGAGAGCCAATATTATGCAGGAGCTCTATGATATAATCCATTTCCCTGAGTTTCTGGGAGCCATAGACTGTACCTACATTGAAAGAAAGACCCTACCTGGTGAATTGGGAAGGGGATATGTGAATTGCAAAGGACATTACTCCATCAGCTGCTAGGTGGTATCATCAATAATGTGGGTGCAGGCCATCTGGACAGTTTACATGACTTACACAAATGGCAAACATGTGACCTGTACCAGTGGTTTGCAAAGGGTGACTTCCTACAGGGACATCTTGTTGGTGATGCTGGATGTACCCTGGAACCCTGGCTTATGACACCCATCAGAAAGCCACACAGTCAAACTGACTAGGGGTACAACCATGTAAAAATCTCAAACCAGAGACATCATAGGGTGTGTGTTTGAGCTGCTAAAGGTATGCTTCCACTGTCTTAATTAATCTAGAGGTGCCCTACAGTACAACCTCATCACATGTACCAGAATACCCACTATGTATGCAATGTTACACAATATTATAGCTTGGAAGTAGTTACAGCAGGGTGGCCTCTTACAAGGCCAGCATTTCTCAGCACTACAGGCAGCAAAAGTTGAGACAGATGAGGAGTCAGAAAAGGAGCCAACAACAGACCGTGCCAGACAGAGGCAGGCACAATATGCTGTGGCACTAGCAAAAAGCAGTGGATTGCACATAGCTTTACACCATAACTATACAAGATACACTAAAGTAAATGAATGCAAAATTACCACACTATGCTTACCCATGCATAAACTGGTAATAGACTGGTAATAGACATTACCTATGCATTGGATATAGACAACTCAAGTTGGGTTCGGTTTCCTGTGCACATCCGCATCCACGAGAGGTGTCCCTGTCAGGAGTTGCACTTAATGTACCATGACCTTGGAGAGTGTGCTGGTGTGTCTCTTGACCTCGTCTGATAAATGCTGAATGATATGCCAGCACGATAGTAGCCACAGCCATGGGAACACCCTCTCCTGGGAGTAGACACACCACAATTGACGTTGCTGTGCAAGTACTAGCACTACAGGAGCAAGATCTTATTTGTCCCTGGCCATGTTGGCTAATGTCTGTGGATGTAGTAGATGACCAGTCACAAGGACAGCCCATCATCCCTGCTAGATGACTCAGTGAAGACACTGCATAGTCCAGTGTGTGATTCAGTTCATCCATCGAATAAACATATGGGACATGCACTCCTGTAGGTTAGCATGTAGAACATGGATCACCCTCATATCACTGTCATTGCTGTAGTGGAACTAGCCTTTGCTTCAGGAATGACCCTGCACGTATTTTGGATTACAGCCACTGACACATCAGCCTCAGGGTGAGAGTGATAATCATATCTCTGCTGAGCATCCTTAGCAGCCCTCCCTGTGTGGATCTCCTGGCTCATAAGTGCTGGGGGTAGATTCAGACTTCAGTTTACTGGGGATCAGCACACTTCCCTGATCTAAAGTGTCACATTCAACCTGTCCTCGCTCAATGTTTGTGTATCCTGGGTATCCGTAGACACTGAGATTGTGTTCATGGTTTGTGTAGGGGATGCAGTGTTCACATTCTCCATATCAAACATGTATTCTGCACCCTGTGACTGTACCAGTCATCCCTGCCATCATTATCAGAAGATTCAGATCCTCCAACATCAAATGGGAAGAAGTGCTTAAAGATTCACCTGTTAATACACCAAAGGAAAACAATATCGAGTTTAAGTGTGACCCAGCACCACAACTACACATGTAAATGATATCCATGCAACTATAAACATAAATAAAAATAATACCCAGGACCATACTATGTGCTGATGGACCTGCCTTTTGGAGCATCAGTGTACATGTGCACCATTAGTTAAGTAGATTTAATGAAGTGTAGAGAGACTATTCTAGAACATCAACAGAATGGTTTGGCAGGGTAGTATTTTCACAGAGGATACCGCTGTTCTGGAACAGACTCTCCATCCACTTAAAACAAAGCTCATCCCTGTCCATATACAAGCACAGCTTGGATCTATAGATAGGAAACAAAAAATTTACTCCAGGACTGCCTCCATTACTACTAATTGGCACAGTCAGCTCCTGAATGCTTTATGCCATGCTTGGGTCCCCTCAAATTATCTATAGTATCATCCCAGTTATTCCCCTAGGGGTAATATATTATAATTGACAATGGAGTGGGCAAATCAAATCTAACCAAATGGGATCAGTTAATTCATGCACCAAAAGGGAAACTGGCTAAGCTTAAAAGTTTTCACAAGAACTAGCCTAGTACTTTCCTAAGAACATAATGAACCTAGTATGAAAGAGCTTGGCCTGACATAAAAATAAATCCAGCGATGGTAGTCCAAACAGGCCATTCTGGGGGTGTAGCAAATTGCAAAATAATACTAACTGCATCAAGTGATACACAGACATTGTTATATTACTGCACAGAATACAAAGATATGATGAAGAGTATGGTTTTTTTTTCAGTTTAGGGGTGGACTGATCTTTTACTAATCCAGAAAAGCATTATCCCAATTATTCTTACTCTGTATCCATTAGTTAAATAAACTGATAAATAATACATTTTATATACCCTGACCTATTAGCATAATTTACAATAATACAGTTAGGCATATAGCTTTTAATAGTCATAAATTAAGCACGGAACAGGTTAAATAATATTTAAAAATTTCTAAACTACAGATTTAAGCACACAAATGGCAAGAAAGCTATAAAGAGAGTAATGTCCTGAGAGTCTTCCAACAGGAAGAATGTTCAACCTCATGCGACAAGTAAATACTCACTTCTTTGACCTGTTAGAGGAAACATACTTTATGATAATGAATGCATAATAAAAAGAAACATGTTTTATATACTTAAGAAGCTTTCACAGAATACTGACTATAGGTACATGAAGTCATCTAAGCCATAAGCTAATGCAGTGATAACTGAATTTATCAGCATGTACTATAGCATGACTATAAATGGAACAAACCGTCACTTCCATCTTAGATTTATATACAAGCCTGTTTGTGTAATCATAAAGCCTATAAGCTTAATATTGTTATATAACAGACCATGTAATTGTAGACCATAGACTTAAAACATACATATTCCTAGATAGAAGCTTCTCAGGAATGAATGAAAGATAGAAATATTAGAATGATGCAAACAACAGTGCCTGGGGAAGGAGCATTGCAGAGAAATAACAGACCTTCCAGGGGTGATGTGAGGTGCAACACCATAGGTGGATAACCTCAGCACACCTGAATCATGCTGAGAGGTGGATGAAGTATTCTGAGGAACTTTTATTCTGGTGGACATGTCCCCATTGAGAATCTATTAGCAAAAGTACTTGGTAGGACTAGTTCCATTTCTGTAGATGAGATTATTTTGGCAACTAACAGTTCTACTATGGCAAGGTTATGGTGGTAGACAGGATGTGGCTGGAAATGTTGACAGTGATAGACATTGCTGGATGCTGTAGTTTAATTTGCCTCTTCAATGTTGCATACATAGTGGGGATAATACCTCTGAATTAGCATACTGGGAGAGTTGTCCTCATACTCAAAAGAGGATGTAGAGGATGTGTTCCAGATAAAGAATTTTATATCAAAAGAATCACATGAAGTAGGTAGTCTATGGACAAAATTTGAGAATTATTGAGATAATCTTGCAGAGGATTCTGGGAATAGAATACTCCATACATAACAACACTATGTCAGATTGGCACTCTGAAAGCCATCTGGTCACCTTGCTTATTTTCTCAAATATCCCATAGCTGTGTACCTACACATACTGGGGTAATACATTGGAAACCAAGGTGCAGCAGTTAGAGTTGTCACCTCACAGCAAGAGGTTCTTTGGTTCGATTCTTGGCTGGGGTGCCTTATGTGTGGAGTCTGCATGTCCTCCATGCAATCACATGGGTTTCCTCCAGGAGCTCCAGTTTCCTTCTACATTCCAAAGACATGCAGTAGATGGACTGGACACTGTAAATTGGCCATAGGTATGAGTGTGTATGTGAAGGAATGGCACGAAAGAACTATTACGGCAGGGCTAGCAACCCAGTGATGTAACCTTTGCTTGAGTTG
The DNA here is from genome assembly GCF_019279795.1 of Protopterus annectens. Taxonomy (NCBI): domain Eukaryota; kingdom Metazoa; phylum Chordata; order Ceratodontiformes; family Protopteridae; genus Protopterus; species Protopterus annectens. The sequence continues at coordinate 948,690,719 of NC_056737.1, read as the reverse complement.
ATTGTCACTGCAGAAGTCACACCCTGACCCCATGTGTAAAATGAGAAAAGTGGTTGAAGATGGATGGATGAATGGCCACAAATCAGTTGTAGAGGCCCTATTGACAATGCCCTTTAGTATTATGTACCACACATGGGTCCATACAGATGTCTTACTCCCACATGACATGCTATAGCCATCCATAGTGTGGTGATTATCCTTCACAGGTGTCCTTGCCTTAGAAGACCTAAGAAGCATTATGATATACATTGTGTATAAGCAATGTGCTACACAGGTAACACAATGGTGCAGTGGTTGACATAGTCACCTCACAGCAAGAGGTTCTCTGGTTTGATTCTCAGCTAGGGTGCCTTCTGTGTGGAGTCTGCATGTCCTCCCTGTGTTCATGTAGGTTTCCTCTGCGTGCTCCAGTTTCCTCGCATGTTCCAGGATATGTTGCGGGTGGATTGGAAATTCTAAACTGGCCTTAGGTGTGAGTGTGCGTGTGTGTGTGTGTGTGTGTGTGTGTGTGTGTGTGTGTGTGTGTGTGTGTGTGTGTGTGTGTGTGTGTGTGTGTGTATGCCTTCTGAGGAAGGTTGGGCATCAGCCTGACAACTTCAGACAGTAAAACTGTACTGTTACTCATTTTGCAGACCAATGATCCGCTGTGCTGACCCCTAATGGGAACAGCCAAAAGAAGGTGAAGATAAGCACTGTGCTACACATGCTTTGCAGTGCCCAAAATAAGTTTTTCAGTAGCTTTAAACCAGCCCACAGGCCTTCCCATTTATAATATGACTTGGCATTAGACTGGAACATGCACAGGCCACTGTCCAGAAGTCAGGAGTTAACAGTGGGCCTGATACATGTCATGGTTTCATGCATGTGTCAGACACTCCTTGTACACATTCATCTGTATTCACTGTAAAGCACAGAGCAACATTCTGCCACATTGGGCATTATTGTAGCCCCCATGGTAAACGTATGCATGTGGGTATGTGGATGCAAAAATTGCTATATATGCCCAGAAGCCATTTGACATTGCTCTTGCCAAATGGCACATATTGTACCTGGATGTCTGCATCACATTGTGACACTGGTTATTACATTACTGGTTTATCTGAAAGTCCATGGGGGTCAATTCTGGACAATGATGTATGTTGTTTCTTAATTTTGTAACTTAGTTAAGGGACTCATAACTACTTTTAGTACCAATTGCCATTTTGAGTTTATTATCAGTTCTGTCTTCTGACTGATACCTTACATTATTTGCTAGCATGTTCAAGTACCCTGTTACATGAGGCCAAGAGAATGCTTTTATGGACTTAGCACTTTCTTCCTTTTGTTGCAGACTTTATGCATTTGTGTTCTACTGTAAGGGTTTGTTTTTAAATTTTGCTGAGTATTTGATATGAGTAGGTACTTCTTTCTCTATAAAACTATTTATGTGACAGCAGAATTTAAAAGTAAAGGGCTTGGTTCTCCTTATAGGGACAATGAGTAGGGAAACTGTGTAAGCTGTTTATGTCACTAGCAGCTGTAGGAGGTCTGCTTTTGAAAAATCTCCCTGAATATTGAAGTGTTTGCTTGGGGATGTTTACAGTTTTATATGGGAACATCACCGTTTTGTGGTATGACTTGAAGACTGATCGAGTTGTACAACAGGAGGAAATATTAGTAAGGACAAGTTCCAGGATTTTTTACCCCCTTTCCCCATAGAGATGTTTACCATCTGTTCTACGTAGTTCACATGACTTAATGGATGGGGTCTCTGACAAAGACTGACATACTATTGCAGGTCTTCCTGTCTTTTGTTGCTACACATATATGAATGTGTTTGAGTTGCAAAAGGGACTCAGGTTTAGACATCATTTTGATACAACTCCTGACATTGAGTAGAGTCAGCTTAATGTGTTCTAAGTTGAAATTTGCTAAGTGAGTATGCTGAGTAAGCACATTCTACCTAAAAAGCCACAATGAGGGCAGAAAATAGTGTATTCAGATTGCAGAAGTCCTGGTTACAGAGGTGCGGACAATCCTTTACAAAGTAATAGGATCCGTCAGCCATTTCTTCCCAAACAGACACATATTGAGTCCTATTAGAATGACACCAACTACTACTATGACAGTTATTAAAGCCAATTAACTTTCCTTGAATTTTGTCAACATTCTCAGTGATAGCAAAATACCATACAAAATCCGTCTTTCCTGCCTCTGCAACATACTTAGCAATGTCAGTTATATCCTTCCACATTTCCTCTTGATTTAAGTACCTAAGGTCATTCATCCCCACATGGACAGCACCAGTCATAGTTGTGTTTGCCAGGATAGAAGAATCTATGAGATCTTAAATTGTCCTGGATCCTGCTATTTCATTGTTTTTGTCCATTCGTGTGTGGGTAATCTCTATGCCTTACAGTAGAGTCTCCATTTACCAGAACTTTACCTAGAGTTGATGCAGCCATTTTAGGCCACAATCTCTTGTGGGATATACCCTTGCAACTTACCAAAATATATGTAATGGCTGGTAATGTATGATGTAGAATTGTATCTGTTTGTCCAAGATTTCTTAGTCTTTATAGTGATCTTGCCAGTGATTTTTTTTCCTACCTCAGCTTAAATAAGTACAGTGGTGGGGCTTTATGCTGTGTGTGTGTGTGTGTGTGTGTGTGTGTGTGTGTGTGTGTGTGTGTGTGTGTGTGTGTGTGTGTGTGCGTGTGTGTTTTGCTCACTGAATGTACAAGACTGGGAGAAAGAACCTTCCAGATTCATTAACCACTTGCATTTCTGAAAAAAAGGAGTCATGTTGCGAAAGCAAATGTGTGTTTATAGTAAGTATGAGGGATTTTGTACACTGTCTCAAATCAGCAAGTGGAATCAGACTGGCTACAGAAGGGGTAAGAGCTGACTGCAATTCCATATTAGCTAAAGTCTGAGTACACTTAGTGACTTATGACTATACTGTGATTTTAAATTACTTTGAGTAGCAATTAAAGCACCTAGTGCAGGTAATATTTATTTGTCTTTAAGTACTGCAGAAGTATGCACCTTAGCCAAGCAATGTGCTGCATCATACAGTGGAGATCATTAATGAGTAATGAAGCTATACCAGGTATCTAATAGCCAACCCCGCTAGAACATGCCATCAGCAAGAATATCCTGACAAAGTAATTCAGGATGATAGCTACAAGAAATATTACTGTAAATAGTATGCTATTAGTGCAAGTGTGCTATGATAGATATGATAGTGCTATGATGAAAGTGAGCTTTACCAGAAAGGCTCATCCAGACTCTGCTACACTTTGCTGTGAAGGAAAGGTTAGTTTGCTGTTATTTTTTGTATTTCTGTATTGCCTTTCTATATTTTGAATACTGTAGTTTGTTTCTTTTTGTTTTTTTTGTGTTTTTCTGTTTTAACAACATATTGTTTAAACAAAAGACCAAAGCAGCTCTCTCTGTTCTGAGTCAGGCAAGAATTTTTTTTTCCCTTCCATACCTTTAAGCATCCCTGTTACTAGCACTTTCTAATCTCTAAAAGATCATCTCTACTTGACTCTACTTGACCTATCTCTTTAAATCATTGCTCTAGTTCTTTACAGTATTCTCTTTTTACCTTGGATAATGTATTTATGACCCCCAAAGGCTAGACCCAGTCTCCATAGTACCATCACAACCTCAAATCATACACATAAACACACAAAGACATACCGCTGCTCTGAAAATCTACCAAAATCTAAGAGGCCACCAAACAGACACCCAAACAGACACCACCTCAGAACCCACGCAACACTGCAACACCAAAGTCAGAGTGTCAAGTAGTCACAGAGTGTAAGGCAGTAACACCAAACACAATGCCAGACACACTGGTCACTCCAATATATACAGTAACTATTACTGCAACTTAAACAGTATTAATACAGTAATAATTAGTATAAGTACAGTGTGATATATGCAGTAAATAGTACTGCAAACAGTGCAGTATTAGTACAGCAATAGTTAATATAATATACACAGTAAATACTATATTAGTACAGTAATAGTATAAATGCAGAATGGTATATATATATATATATATATATATATATATATATATATATATATATAGTAGTTAGCAAACAAAATTGTATTATATGCCGAGCAGTGGCGGTAGGGGTGCCAAGATTAATTTGAACAGAACATCAGGTAAGCAGAGGAGCCTAGGTTGCTACAATTAAATTTACAATATAATGGATGAGCTGTGAAAGCACAAATGACACAATTACTTAAACAGTCCATTAAGAGAAAAATCAGTGCAGCAAGATAAAGCAATGTACTACTGTCATTTATTTTCAGTATATATAAACAGATATGTTAGAGCAGTCTCATCCTAGCTACTACTACAATTTCTTGAACACTACAATTGTAGGAGAAACACAATTATTTAATCAGTGCTGTAAAGAGGGGTAATACAGAAAAGCAGGCTATGCTGAAAGAATGATAAAATTCTGTGAACAGATCATTAAGGAGAGAATAATATTTTAACAGCGCTATAAAAAGAAGAAAAACAGAACAGCAGGTATGGATGAGACAGCACAGTAAGTAGGTTTAGGTTGCATGGATGGAAATTTCAGAAAGGTGTCCACTGGGGACTATATAGCATTCATTAACCTGTGCTAGCTCATGTCTAGCAAATCATTGCTCAGAATACTACAAATTTCCTTCTCTCACAATCATGACATTACTAAAAGAGTTCCAAACTTTAAATATTGGCAAGGAATAATAGTTTCAATATTACCTGAAAGTAAAGCACTTCCTTGGTGTTTGGGGGGGGTCAAATTTGTAGTCACTCTTGTGAGTAATATCATGTAATTGCACACAAATGGGAAGATATAATTAATTGACTAGGTGACTTCACAGACTTGATGTCCTCGTGAAGGCATTACCATATGTAGACAAATAGTGACAGTCAACAGAGGAATTTAATGAAAGAAAGTTGCGAAGGATTAGGAGAGGGGAAGGTGTACATTGTTTAGGAAGCCAGAGTTGAGTGTAAATCTCTTCACCTTTCATGTCTGATTATTGCAAATGATGAAATGTATACTTTTAATGCCAGTATCTTTTCTTTTAATATATCTATATTATGAAATATATGCTTTTCAACCAAGTGTATATTGTCCAAATTGGCTGCTGAAAAAGGGGTCTAGGGAAGCCCAGATGATCAAGCATCAAATGAATTAATAAATAAAATTATACAATTATTTTAATGTTAGTAGTACTCATTATATAATTTGAATTTTGTGCTGCTATCTTATGAGTATTTATAAATGTAATTATGATATGATAACTACACTGCACTGAGTAAATTATTTATTCATTTTGAGTACAATAGCCCCTAAAATATACTGCAAGAAAGCACATATATTAAAGCAGGCATTCAGGACAACACTTAGGATCATATTTATTTTTATGTGTTGACCAGGGAAGTCTGGCTGGGTACAGCACCCTTTTTTAGCTACGACCTGGGAAGAAGTGCACCATTGGAACAATATAATAGAAAATATGGCTTTCAAAGATGGCTGCACACTGATCAGTGCTTAATTTCAGCTCTTCCAGTGTGAAAACAAACACTGAGAAGTGAAACCCTATGAGATGACCTTTTTAGGTAAAATTCATAAATAAGTACACAGTCTGAATGCCACCAAAGAAGAAACTTAAAGAACCTGAATGAAACTCAATCAAAAAAGATGAAGAGAAAACACTGACTGGGAAGAATCCTGCAGTTCGTCAAAATGCATTTCAAGCTTCAGCTTTGGTACAAAAGATAGCTTCAAGCAATTTAGAGGAAAAAATAAATCAAATTTACTCATACATGATTAAATCAAATGAAACATTGTAGGAATTTATAAATTCATATAAGGAAGGGATGGGAAAATAGATGTTTTAACTAGTTATTTAAATGAACTGATGAAACTGCAAAAATCATGGCCGCGATGAAGAAAAGGTTGGGTGAGCATGAGGCTTCATTAGAAAAACTGTTTCAAAAACAGTAGAGATTGAAAACATTGGACACAGAGAAAAGCCAAGATTTTTTTCCTGTACCAGAAAAAAATGGAAGGAAGAGTCTGCATTCATTTTATAAAAGCACAGATAAGCAACTGGACTGGTGTTTCATAGCAAGATTTGTTAACTGAAAGGGCACATTGAGTGTGTGCTCCAAATCTGGCCATGAGAAAGCAGCCAAAACCTGTATTAGTAAAGATGCAATCATGCCAAGTAAAAAGAGTTGATCCTGACACAACTGTGGCAGAAAGGAAAAGTATTACAAATTCACACCAAAGTGTTTGTGGAAAATGATTATTCACTGCACAACATGCAAAAGAGAGGCAAATTTAATGTAGCAATCAAGGGATGTTAAGAGGCAGGTATGAGATCTGGGTGTGGATCAGGCTAAGGAGAAAATAAAGAAGTATCTGAAGTCAATTTTCATTCAGTCCTTAACCACTGGGTTTGGATCTGAAACTCGGATCCAACTCGGCCACTACTATAGCTCGTGGTCAACTGAAACCTTTGGGCTCCTCCCAACCCATAATACAACAAACCTTAATATACCTCAGATCTTGTTTGCTGCTTTTCATGTATAGATGTGGTGTAAGCAATTTTTGAGATGAGTACTTTTCCAATATTTTTTTCCTTCTTCCATTCCTGTGTACATTACTATATTTCTTACATGCCATTGCTGATATTTATTCTTAAGAATTTGAAGTTTTCCTAATTTTATATATATATATATATATATATATATATATATATATATATATATATATATATATATATATATATATTTGCTCTTCCTTATTTGGCCACAAAGTGAAGGACACAGTCTCCAGGTTTGAAAAAGTTGAAAAGATCCTCTCTGCTGTAGGAGTACATTTTTCAACCCCTCTAGAACCTTCTTAGGAATCAATGAGAATGATGAAAAATGTTCAAAAAAATCGCAGCGTCCTTTCCAAGATCCATGTGGAGAAGGTTCCCCCAAGGCAGAGGGGAGACACTACTGGAACACTCCACCCAAATATCAGAGGTGGCCTGCAAAATCAGAGCTCTAGATATATGTTCTCTGACAGACACTAGCATTTCTTCTGAAAGGAGGCCTGATTGTCCCCCTCAGGGGGAAATCTGGGGTTGTTTATCCCTGCACCAGAGAACCTGGCTAGATATTACAACAGACACTTGGGTGCAGAGGATTATTTCCAGTGGTTATATAATACCCTTTTCCCTTTCAGCTCCATCCTCACAAGTTTCCAAATGTTCCACCCAATCAGTGGAAAGTAACAGCTCTAGAAATACAAAAGCTGCTAGAAGAAAGAGTCAAGAGGTTCCACAAGACCAGATATAATCTGGAACTTATGCAGGGTTTTCTTTAGCGCCAAAGAAAACAGGGAACTCAAGACCAGTTTTGAATCTCAGCAACCTGAACAAGTCAGTTCAACATTCAAAATTTCAGATGATTACAATTTTGTCCATTTTGCTCTTTCTAGGCAAGAATGATTGGATGTGCTCAATAGACCTTCAAGATGCGTACTGTCACATAAAACTGAGCAGGTGGTCCAGAAGGTACTTACACATCCATCTGGTAGCCAGTCATTACCAGTTCCAAACCTTGCCCTTTTGTCTCACCACAGCCCCCAGGGTGTTCAAGATATGCAAAGTAGTGGTGGCAGCTCACTTGAGATGGCAAGAATTCCAGGTGTTTCCGTATTTGAATTACTGGCTTATTACTGCTCCGACCAGGCATCTACTCATATTAGCGAGAGACCACGTACTCCAATCTTGCTCCCTTCTGGGAATTACTATAAATTACAACAAATCTCAGTTACAACCATCTCAAACACTAGAATTCATAAGATCAAATTTCAATACAATATCTGTGACAACCTCACTTCTCCCAAACAGAATAAAACATTAAAATTTCAGGTCGTAAAAATTATTCACAACACCAAAATTTCAGCCAAATTGATTCTTCAAGACTTAGGATCAGTGTCAGTTGCCATAATTCTTGTTCCTCTGGCAAAATATCCATGCAAATTCTTCTCTAGATGCTAGCATTCAAATGTGGAATTTTTATCAATGGATGTCAGTTCAAATAAAGATTAGACAAACATGCAAGAAATACCTTTGGTGGTGGATAAGGTCAGATCAGCTTTTGCAAGGCCATTCATTCTCCCTCAACCCAAGGCTATAGAGACTACGGATGCATCCCAGAGGGGGTGGGGGACAATACTTGGGGTAAACAGTCCAAGGAACTTGGTCTCCTGACATGGCCAATTTGCATATACATGTCCTGGAGATGACAGCAGTGCTTTTAGCATTTCAAGCTTTTCAGGATGCTTTACCTCTGTGGACAATTGTGATCCAAATGGACAATATGTCAGTAGTTTGATACATCAACAAACAAGAAGGAACCAGGTCTTCCTTATGTTGAGAAACTCTCAGAGTGTCGTAATAGACAATCTCATCCAACCGCTTTCTGATAGCAATGCACATTCTGGGGAAGTCCATTGTGATTGCAGACAAATTGAGCAGGTCTATTCTACCACCTCATGAGTGATATCCCAACAAAAAAGTGACACAAGTGATTTTCCATCAATGGGGTCAGCCTTCCTGTGATCTTTTTGCATCTTCCCTCAACAACAAGTGCAGCAGATTTTTTACCCTAATCCCCCCAACAGGGGAATCACAAAGGGATGGTCTGCTCCATAATTGGACCTCTGGTCTTCTCTGTATTTATCCACCACTCCACTGATTCCCAAATTCCTACAGAAACCTGCAAGGGTGAAGAACAAAGTCACCCTCATTATACCTTACTGGCCTTGACAGGTTTTGTTCCCCTTCTTTTGTCCTCATCTTCTTTACCCACCTTGGATTCTGGATACGATTCTAGACCTACTGTCTCACCCAACAGGCATTATTCATCTGGATATCTCAAACCTCAAGCTAACAGTGTAGTTTCTCCACTTTTGCTAATAGGCAGAGAACCTATGCTCTTGTCCCCTGTCCATCATAATATTTTTGTTTTCCCATAAAGCCTTCACTAGGAAAATCTACAAGAGTAAGTGGAAGAGGCTTGTTTGTTGGGTGCATCAAAATCATAGTGATCCTTTTTTAGCCCCTACACAAAGTGTTCTAGAGCTTTTGGTAAACATTTTTAATGGGGGAGCTAGCTCCTCTACTATTAAAGTTCAATCGGCAAGCCTCTCTAACTTTATTGTGGGAGTTGACAATTCTTCTCCAGCCTCTACTAAGATATGCAAAGCTTTCTTAACAGGTATTATTTTACTTAGACCACCTTATAAAGACCCTACTTCTCCATGGGATTTGAATCTTCTGTTGCAGGCCTTAATCCATTCCCCCTTTGAACCAGCAGGAAAATGTGGTCTTAAATTTCTGAATTGGAAAACAACATTTCTAGTGGTTATTACCTCTGTCAGAAGAATTCCAGAACTTCAAGTGTTATCCTCTAAACCTTCTTACTTGATTTTCCAGAAGGATACTGTGACATTAAGAACCAACCCTTCCTTCCTTTCTAGGGTGGTGTCAGAATTCAGTATTGCTCAGTCTATTAACTTGCCCATTGTCTTTCCATAATTTGAAAACAAAGGTGAATATGTATTGCATTTGCTGGATGTTCATAGACATTTGCATTTCTACTTACACAGAACAAAAGAGATTTGAAAGTCTGATCAGTTATTTATATCCTTTGCAAACAGCAAACTGGGCAAATCTGTTACAAAGATAACACTGGCAAGATGGATTACTGACTGCATATCCTTTGTCTATAATAAATTGGGCATTTCATTATCAAAACTTTTAAGACCCCACTCTACTAGATCTATGGCAACCTCGTCAGCATTTTTATCCAATCATTCTGTGGATGAGATGTGCAACTGCTACTTGGGCTAATCCTCATACTTTTGTTACTCATTACAGCTTGGGACTCTTGTCACAATGGTTGAGGAATGAATGAAAATTGACAACATCAGATAAAGAAGTTATGTACTTACCATAACATTCCATATGTGTTGTCCATTTTCATTCTTCTCAACTTCCCACCCACCAATCCCCGACCTTTGTCATCATGGACTTCTGGAAGAATAAGATGCTATTAAAACACCACAGTGTCTTGTATGGAGCTCCAAATATCGGTGTCCTTTGTTAGGAACATTATTCTAATACCTACTATTTATGCCATCTAGCAAATAAGATCTGAGGTATGTTAAGGTGTGGTGCATTATGAGCAGGGAGGAGCTTGAGAGTTTTAGTTGGCTACGAGCTATAGTAATGAGTCGGATCCAAGGTTAGCATCCGAACCCAGTGACTGAGAAAGAATGAAAATGGACAACACTGATGGAACGTTATGGTAAGTAAATAACTTCTTTTATCCATCAAAAAGTGATCCAGCAAGGAGAGGTGGGACTCTGCTTCTCATTCTTCTAATGGTAAGGCTCATAGAGCGACTTTGCCAGTGGAACTTTTTCCAATGTTCCAAAGGAAATCGAGAGACACAAAAAAACACAGTAGTTGACTAAAAGAATCAGGAGCACCTTAGACTTAAATCAGAGTTTGGTGATGGTAGGTGAAGGTGAGCAGGAAGAAGACCAACAACACTGAAATTAGTGAGTAAACGGTAGACTATAAAGCATCATCACATTTTTAAAATATGGCTTTGCAATAAACAAACAAACAAACAAAAAAACAATAATGTGGTTGAGAAAGACTGGACTTTTGTTGACTTTGTTAAAGTTGTGGGTGGACTGCAAAGCGTGTATCCCAGTTTAAGTTATTAATGTTTAGAAGGACACTAAAAGGAAAAAGAAGTCAATGTAAGTAAAACAGCTTTTGTTCTTATTAGCATGTTTATTAAACATTCCATATATAAACTGCATGTCATATTGTAAAGCAGTTTTGTATACAGTGCAGTCAAGGATATTTTAAATGAGGGATGGGGACTTTTTAGTGTCTATGTTAAAACTATTAAAGTAAAGAAGTGATTTTTCTTAGTTGCATGAAATATCAGCTTTACTCTATAGCAAGAAAAGAATGGATGTGGAGAAACAAGAGTAAGTCAACATAATGCTGTGATCTTGTGCTGCTGGATGGAGTGGGGTATAGAAGTGTACTGATTATATTACATGTAGAATTAAGATAATAATTTCTGTTGTTTTTACAAGAGTGGATGTCTAGATTAATGCCATTGGTGTAAGCTATAAGATTTTTTTGCAAGCAAATAGGATTCAAAAATAAGGCAAAATAATGAAATACATGAAAAATGCTAAGGTTTTTGCATATGCTAGTATAAAAGCTTGTTTTTTTCCATTAGCAGATGTTCTTAGTGTGAGTCATGAAGTCTGCAACTGTGGGCAGCTGGACATGGGAATTTTGTACACTACGTTTTGGATACAATTTACAAAGATTCCTTCATGCACCTTCAGAGTAGCTAGTTGTTTTTTACTTCATTGATAACTACTTTTACATGTAGTCAAGCTATCTGCAGGTGGAAGGAATTAATCTAAAGAGTTCTGAACATTCTTTGCTGAGGGAAATACAAAACTTAAAGATCCAATGGCAAGCAGTTCGGTAAAAAATAAAGTCTGAGATTATGAAATGTGAATAAAAGATAGTATCCTGTCCAGCAGCCTAACTTTAATACAATTTACTTTGTATTTATCGGTAGTCAGTGCACTTTTTCTTAGGACTAAAAGTCAATGTTTTTTGAAAGGATGCAAGCTGTTTTTCACATCTGGGAGAGGGATAGAGCTAGAAAAGTACAGGCAGCAATCAGTGCAAGCAGGAACACAGGCTGTAACATGCTTTTTAGAATGGGTAACCTTAATTTTAAATTATGTAATGCCTGTTGGTCAGTTTGGGGCAACTGTTGCTATACTGTGGGTTAAACTTCATTTGTTGAAAGTATACATAGTTTTGAGTGCTTGTTCTATGTTAATAGGAGATGGAGTTGTTCTCAAAATGATTTTTTTGTTTGTTTTAGGGTTTTCAGTGAAGCAAAAATACTTGAAAATGTGACATAGGTTCAAATGGAGAAGCTAACAAACAACTGTATAAAAGATTATCCTGCAAAACAGTGTGTGCATGTAAGACAAAAGTTGGAAATACATATTCAGAAAAAAATGTCATGCATAACAGGTGGGAACAATAGCTTTTTAACATCATGGCTGTGCCATCCATGCTATTTTGGAATGTAAATGGCCTTACAGGTGCAGTCAGAAAAGGAAAGAGCATTGAATTATATTAAGAAATGCAGAGTGCAACTAGCAATGATGCAGGAAACACATTTGGAAGGAAATGGGCATGTGAATTTTACAAAGAAAGGAGTTCTAGGTAGCTATTCATCAGAATATCAGGGACCAAAGAAAAGGGGAGTATTGATACTCATTGCTAGAGGAGTTTCAATAGTGATAGAAGGGGGAAATAGGCAATAATGGTAGATTTGTAGTAGTAAGGGGCTATTGGCAAGGATAGAGGATTAGAGTATAAAGCTTAAAATTTTTTGATGGAGAAATGATCATCTTTCAGCAGGGAATTTTGCTTATAGGTGGGGCCGGAATGTAATTTGCAATAATGAGGATGCATCATGGAGACCTAGAAGGGAAAATATAAAAGAAGAGGGTACATTTCTGAAGAAATTTATGAAAAATATTTGGTAAAGAAAATGTGAATTTAGTAGTGGGATCTCAAATAGAGATTACATATTATTCATAGGTTCATAGGTTCATAGGTAGGTACTAGGCTATCAGCCCAAGGGCCTAAGTAAGCCTAGCCAACAAAGTTTCCTGGTTTATGCCACCCAAAAAAAGTTAATTTCCTGTGCCCCTGTCGAGCAGAGCCACATAAGTGATCCCCGGGGTGTATTTCCTATTTCCCATCTACTCATCAAGATTTTTCTTGAAGAGTGCTAATGAGGAACTTTGCTTGGCATAGGTGGGAAGTTTGTTCCAGAGTATAGGAAGTCTCTGGGACAGGAATCTATCCCTCCAGCATGTGTTCTGTTTATTGTGGTGACAAGGTTTAGGACCCTAGAGTGTGTAGCTCAGAGGGATTGGGATTTCTTTAGGTGTTGCATGTCCAACAGCTCTGGGTTTAACATAGCTTTATACGTTAGGCAGAGATCTCCTCAGAGTAGGTGATAAGCTACAGAGTAAAGCTGGAGTTTTTTGAGATGGTCAGTGTAGGGCATCTGTTTGAGGCCAGTAATCCTCTTTGTGAAGTACTTCTGTGGCCTTTCCAGCTGCTGCAGATGTCTTGTGAGGTGCATTCCAAAAGGGGCATTGTACTCTATAATGGGTCTAATGAGTGCCAAGTAGAGGGGAACAATGACCTCTTTTTTCCTGGATGAGAACCCTTTTGTGATGAGGTGTGCCACATAGAAGGATTTCCTGACTACTGTGCTGATGTGATTATCAAAGGAGAGACTACTGTCCACCTAGTTCCCAAGGTCTCTTATCACACATTTGTCATTAAGTAGACTGCCGTTTATGCGGTAGTTTATGTGTACAGAGTTTTTCCAAAGAGGATGATAATGCACTTTTTGGCATTGAGCTTGAGGCCATGCCTCTGACACCAGGCACCTGTCTCAGTGAGGCCCTTTTGTAGGATGTCCACATTATTTGGGGACTTGACTATGGCTCCTAGTTTTCAGTCATCTGTGAACTTCATTAGCCAGAGGCCTTCTGTGTTAGCCTGTATGTCAGAGAAGTAGATACCAAACAGGAGATGTCCCAGGACTGAACCCTGTGGTACTCCACTTGTCACTGGCTTGAAGTCAGATTTGGAGTCTGCAACTTTTAAAGTGTGGGTTCTGTCAGTGAGCCAGTTGGCAACCCATCTTGTGATGTAGGGATTTATACCTAGTTTAGTGAGTTTAGCTATAATTCCAGAATGGGAGATGGTGTCAAAAGCCTTGGCAAGGTCAAGATAGGCTGTGTGAACCACCTTACCCTCGTCTACCACTTTGGTGACTGCCTCAAAGAAGTCAATCAGGTTCAGAAGGCATGATCTGCCTTTCACAAACCTGAACTGGGTGGGGTACAGAGTTTGGAGGTAAACAATGTCTTTGTTTATGAGTTCCATGATGATATGTTCCATGGCCTTGCAAACCAGGCTCATCAGGCTAATAGGGAGATAGTTCCTAGGATCAGTGGTGGCTCCCCCTTTGTGGAGTGGGATAACTGTTGCTGTGCTCCATTCAGTGGGCACAAAGCCTGACATGTGACTATGATTGAACATGGTGCTTAGGTGGGGAGTCAGTTCATTCTGAAGGTCATGTAAAATGCAGCCTGGGATGTTGTCTGGTCCCATGGATGCTGTGTTTTTGGTTTTTAGAGAGTGCAGCTTTTACCTGCAGAGATGTGATTACAGGGACTCTGCATTCTTCCTGTATAGATATGGGCCCTTTAGGGGTGGGAGGGGGGTAAAGTTAGCTCTGAACCTATCTGCCAGGATGTTGGCAATATCAGTTGTTTCTGTAATTTTCGTGCCGTTGTGCTGTAACTCAGAGCAGATCTGGGTGTTGCCATTGAGATTCTTGACACAGCTATAGAATGCTTTGTGATTGCCCTTAGAATCAGTGGTGATTTTGTTTTTGTAGCTAGCTTTGGAGGCTCTTATAAGGGATCTCAGCTTCTTATTGAAGCTGACCAGGGAGCTCCTCCACTCATGGGATTTTACTCTTTTTTGCAACAGTTTCTTCCATCTGTTGTAGAGTTTGTTTATGGCAGAGGACCACCAGATTGGCTTCCTTTTTTTGGAGGATATTATCTTGGTTCTGTTTGGTATATCACAATCCATGCACTCGTGTAAATGCTTATAGAGTGCATTGGTGTAGGATTCAGCATTTGTAACTGTATTGTCCATCTGCATGGGTGTCATGAAGTTCACCACGTCTGTGTTAAGAAGCATGAAGTTGGCTTTGGAGAATTTTTTTACCATGGTTTCCTTAATAGTGGGTGGGGGTGGGATGCGGATATTTAAGGTGATTAGCTTATGGTCTGATCTGACCAATGAGGAGCTGATTTCAGGTGTGGAACACCGGTCACTCATGTTGTTAATGACTAGGTTTAGGATATTGTTGCCCCTGGTAGGAGTGTGGATAAGTTGATCCAGAGCATTGGAATTTATGAATTCCTAAAAGCGTTTAGTGAAGGAGTTGGTACATGAGTAGTTTTCCCAGTTAATGGTGGGGTAGTTGAAATCGCATATTAATAGGGTGTTTGTTGAACCCTAATATTTTCCAGTATATCAAGAAAAGAGGAGTGGGAATCCTGGTGCATGGTGGGGGATCTGTAGCAAGGTACAATTTGGATTGCAGTTTTGCCCAAAGTTAGTTGCACTTGGATAACCTCGGATGCATTATACTGCGCAACTAGCCTGGAGTTGTGGATATCCTTAATGAATATGGACACACCTTCACCTTTATTTATTTATTTATTTACATTTGTTTACCAGGATAGTCCAACTGGATACATGTCCATTTTCAGTGGAGGCCCAGGAGGCCTTTGGTGTTCTGGTCCAGGTTAGATGACCGAAAAGTGTGGTATGTGTTATAGCCTGGTAATGCAGGGGTGCTCTCTAGAGCCTTGAACCAGATCTCAGTCACTGCACAGATATCGATGTTCTCCATTTTAAGGAGTGCCTTGAGTGAGTGCATTTTGAGATTTAGACTTCTAGCATTGAGTAGCATTACCCTCAGCCTTTGCTTGCCTGTTCCTGTTATGGTGGTGAATTTGTCATTTGAACCTTGCCTAAAAAAGGCACTATAGGGGTGGCAAGAGCATTTGCCAGTATCCGGAATCACAGGGGCAACAGGTGCAGGCCAGCTCTGGCAAAGCATCGTAGTCTGTCGACCATGTCGTCCCAGGCAGATAGACACTGGATCCCCTTAGAATGACATCAGAAGCTTTGCCAATTGTTGAAGTCAATCATTTTGTCCTTGTACTGAGGTATCATTCTGGATGATGGCAGGATGCTACTCAGAGCTAGGGTCATACCTGCCTGTGCTACAAGATTGGAGAGCTCTTCCATGTCTCTTTTCATGTAGTCCAGGGAGGTACGTCTCAGGTTGTTCACACCAACCTGGACAATGACAGTCATATTTGTACTTGTTGTGGAGTGACCTGAGTGCATGGGTTATGTGGCGGACCCTGGCACCTGACAGGCAGCTGACAGTAACGTTCTCCTTATTTAGCTTGATGAGTGGGACATCAGTCTGCCTGACTATATAGTCACCTATGACTAGTGTGTTGGGTACGTTGGTTTGCCTTGTGGGATATGGTTTATTGGCACACTGAGTGTGTGGGCTATGTGTCATTTGGGTTGGGTTTGGGGGTGGAGGTTGCTTGTGTTTCTGCTTTGGAGGTCTCTGTTGCTTGAGCAGATTATTACTGAGAGCCTCTGTGAATGCTTTTGTGTTTCTATGTGGGGATTTTGGTGGTGTAGGTTTAGTGGGACTATGTGATGAGTGTGGAGTGGTGCAAGTGTCTATGTTCTCCTCTTGACTGTCAAGTTCAGTCTTGGTTGGAGAGACCTTTACCTCCAGTTTGGCTAGATAAGTGCATCTCTCACAGGTTGTGGTGTTGGGTGGAAGGAGGAGAGGGTTGTCTGTGTACATGAGGCAATTGCTACATTTCCTCAAGATCCCCAGATTCATCAGATAGACAGGAAAGAACACTGGGAGCTGACCCTTGGATATGCCTGAATAAAAACTACTTTCCTCTAGACAAGTGAGGAAAGTGAGTATAAGAGCTGTTTTTCTCTAAGCAAGTGAGGAAAGTAAGTATAAAAACTGTTTTCCTCTAGGTAAAGAGGAAGGTTGAGTGATGTAGTAATTTGTAGCTTATTTAGTGGTAACAACAAGTTCTGAACAAGTGATGAGCATGAATAAGCAAATTCAAGTGCTGAAACTAAGAATCTGTACCTGAATCTTGTGGTAGATAGGCTACCTAGTGCTTACCACTCCCACTGATAAGTTAGAATGCTTCCTTTCAACACAGAAAGGCTTGGGGGGGGGGGCTCAGAAGCTTACAAACAGTCCTGACAACAGCAAATCTGTATCTGGACTACACTAGTTACTGGAAAGGTGGGAAACAAGTGCAAACATGGGCTTTTAAACCAGAAAGTTGAAAGAGATGGAAAACTGCCCAAAAGGCCACAAAACTTCAATTTCTGGGCCAGAAACCACTCTTGTGGTAGATAGGCTACCTAGTGCTTACCACTCCCACTGATAAGCTAGAAGGCTTCCCTCCAACACAGAAAGGCTTGGGGGGGCTCAGAAGCTTACAAACAGTCCTGGACACAGCAAATCTGTATCTTGACTGGACTAGTTACAGGAAAGGTGGGAAACAAGTGCAAATGCAGCCTTTTAGACAAGAAAGTTGAAAGAGATGGAAAAACTGCCAAACGGCCAATAAACTACAATTTATGGCCAGAAACCACTCTTGTGGTAGATAGGCTACTTTGTGCTTACCACTCCCACTGATAACCTAGAAGGCTTCCCTCCAACAAAGAAAGGCTTGGGGGGCTCAGAAGCTTACAAACAGCCCAGGACACAGCAAATCTGTATCTTGACTGGACTAGTTACAGGAAAGGTGGGAAACAAGTGCAAATGCAGCCTTTTAAACCAGAAAGTTGAAAGAGATGGAAAAACTGCCAAATGGCCAATAAACTACAATTTCTGGCCAGAAACCACTCTTGTGGTAGATAGGCTACCTAGTGCTTACCACTCCCACTGATAAGCTAGAAGGCTTCCCTCCAACACAGAAAGGCTTTGGGGGCTCAGAAGCTTGCAAACAGTCCTGGTTACAGCAAATCTGTATCTGGACTAAACTAGTTAAAGGAAAGGCAGGAAACAAGCTTAGAAATGTTTTTTTTTGGAAAGTGGAAAGGGAGAAAGGAGAAACGAAAGATAATTCGAAATTTAGGACCTAAGTGGCTTGCTCTTCACAGATGTTCTCTCTGTATTACATAGAATGAGCTAGTGACACTAGACTGGAATAGAGCTGGGAAAGAGCTGAACAGATGGGACTGGTAGGAGTGTCTGAAGTCAAAATATGATCTCACTGTACTCGGTTGAGTGAGCAAATTAGATAGACCCAGAAGGAGTGTTCAAACACAAACTTACAGGAGGGGCAGGCAATTCCAAAGCCACCAAGATTAATACCAGAACAAAAACACAGATGGCGGGCAGAAAACTAACTGCAGAGACAGAGAGAGACAGAGAGAGACCACAGTATTCTATGAAACAATTAAAATTAAATTCCCCAAGGTACAATAACCGGGCTAGACTGGATAGAACTTAGATTTTACAGGAACATGGGCATTTAATTGTAAATTTGAACACACATTCAATAACTATTTCAGAGCCTGCACTAATAAAAACTAAGATAATAATTTAGGGTAATAAAGTAAAAGTGAGACACTGGTGCCTTCACGCAATGGGTAGTGGAAATTATTCAAGAGTTAGTAGCAAAGATAAAAATGTTTTCAGAACGGATTGCTAGTGAATGGGACAAAATGAAAATGGAGTTCAAAATATGGTATAAATAAAGGAGACAGATCTGGTTAAAAAGTAATAAGAATTATTTAGAGGGGCTGACAAAGGTTAAAGTATTGCAAAATAAGGTGAATTCCATATATCAAGAAGAGGATCAACTGATAAAAAAAAAATAAGGAAGTATTTGGACAATATGCATGAGCTTGGAAAGACTGCTGCTAATAAACTGTTTTAATAACAACTTAAGATTACAAAAACATTTAGTAGAATGACTTAGGCAACAAAAAATAGAAAGTTGTCACCAAACTTAGGGAGCCTATGACAAAGAAAAGTAAACAGAGATGCTATAGTGATATTGTATAAATTGTGAAAATGTTATGAAAATTTGAATAATACAGAGGAATGTGGAAACCTATAAAGAGCACATATGGAATTCTTTATGGAAGACTTAACTATGCCCATGTTTGAGCAATATGAAGCTCAATAACTAATAGTTAATATAGGAGGAGATCAGATAAACAGTGATGTTTACACGATTGGCAGGGAAGTCTCCAGGAACAGATAGTATTCCTGTGGAAGAAGAAAGTAATAAACATCTGGATGATTTTTTAAATAGTATTTTAAAAGGAAGAGAAGCACTAGTATCTTGGAAGAAAGCTGTGTTGGCTACATTAACCAAAGAGGGTAAAGGCCCATCAGACACGGTTTTATATAGACTCATTTCAATTATAAACCATGATTATAAAGTACTTATTTATGTACTAGCTAAAGAGTGGTAAAGGTGTTGCCAAAATTGATTTATATGGGTCATTATGCTTTTGTGGAGGGAGGCAAACATTTGACAACATTAACAAAACAATGATTATCCAGAGGGGAAGCAGAATGTAAGAAAATACTGCTGTTGTTGGGGGGGGTCTTGATGCAGAGAAACCGTTCAACAGAGTAAGCTGGGATTTTATGAACAGGGCAATGGAAACATGCATTCCCTGATATAATAATAAGGTTAATTAGGACTCTATATCAAGGGTAAGAGGCAATAATTAAAGTGGGAGGATTCCTCTCTGATAAGTTGTATTTGAACAGAAGAACCAGGTAGTAGTGTCCTCCTTCCCCTTTGCTATTTGTGTTATATTTAGAGCCATTGTCAAAAAAAGTGAGGGATTCAGAAATTCAAGGATATCATTAGTACTGTAATAAAGAAAAGATACCTTTACTTGCAGATGATATGGAAGTGTTAGTGTTATAGAACATTTTGAGACAATTTTGTGTATTTTCAGTGTGTAAACTTAATGAAGATAAAACAAAGGTTATAGCTGTAAATTATGTACCCAAACACAAACTGGTTCAGCAAGGCCAATATCTATGGGGACACAGTAAAATGAATTATTTAGCAGTATGGATTAAAAAGACTTCTGTTATGGTTGCTAAGGATATGTAGTAAGAGATTGAACAAAAGATAATAGAAATAGTGAGAAACAAGCAGTGAAAATGTTTTAGCCTTGTTAGTTTTATATACAGGTCAGGAATATTTTTATCAGTCAGAGAAGAAGTTATGGACAATAATTTATAAAGAGTTGAAGGAATTTATCTGGGAGGGGAAGAAGGCAAAACTTAGTGGAATAAGCTGATCTTCCTGTGATGACCCACCACTGCTAACCAGTAATCAAGGAGCCTCAATCCTTACCACTGGCAATAATGGCGGATGTTCACTGGGAGGATAGTAAGTACACACACAGTATTTCCAGATGCAGCTCTCTGCATCAAGTGCAATTTCCCTTAAGAGCACACAGAGAACACAGTCTGTGGCTAATTTCTCACTCTTTCTCCAGATCCCCAATAAGACTCCCCACTGGCACAGCTATAGAGTTGAGATTTCAGCCGAATGACCAAGCCAAGACCTCCAGCACCCTATCTGTCCAACCAGTGCTTTGTGTCCCTGACCAATAGCTGACACACACACACACACACACACACACACACACACTTTTAGGTTGGATTTGCACACACACACACACACACACACACACACACACACACACACACACACACACACACACACACACACACACACACACACACACACACACCTGAGAATGCCCCCTTCTGCCCAGATTATAAGGTAGTTATTACTGCCACCAGTCACTCCTTATCAGCTACTTTAAGGCCCTTAACAAAGGGTGTCCAATCTTACTGTTAAATATTAACACAAATGGTAGCTTGACCAAGAGCAAGGATATTAGGAGTGGCCCACACAGTGTCACCAAATAAATATGCAAGTACTCTCAAAACTTAAACATCTCTACACAGATCATCCACAATGAAAGAACAAGACAATACTAAATATATATTCACAGTGACATCAGAGTTCAAAATCAGAGGAAATATTTAAAACAACTTTGCAGGACAGTCTCAAATAAATAAAGAAAATATCTAAACTAAGCTTTACTGTATTCCTCACTGAACCTAAATGAATGATATTATAATCTTGGAACTTACTAATAGAGCAAGGCAGATGTGGTGAATGGATCTTCTAGTTGTTGCCAGATCAAAGACAGAATACAGAATTCTCTATCTCATTAAGAGGTATCAAATTAATATCTAAAATATTACTTCTGGGTAGCTGGCAGAATTACATCATTTCATATCATATGACTTTTAGTTCTCAGGCCCAAAACAACCAACATCTAGCTGTAAAACTACATAAACAAGTGATTTTCCTCAGATCTCTGGCAGATACTGGAAGTCATAAAACAAATGCATTCCTTCATGCTTTGAAGACAAGTAACTAATTCACCTTAAAGACAATGCAGAAAGTTTCCTAGTACAGAATTGTGTCTGTTGCTGTATTGAAAACTGTAAGATACCATCTTTTATGCCCCAGACAAGAAATAATTTAATTTCTGCTATTTTTCTAAAATGTACTAGACTAAGATTAACATCCTGTATCTCATTTTCCACTGTTAAAGTATATATATTAAAATAGTTACAATCATGTATATACCTTTCTGTCTTTTTCCAGTAGGGCACACTGTGGATCCATTTAAAAAAAAGCCTTTTGTAAATACCCTTTTCAACGCACACACCTGTAGAAGCAGTTTGATATGCACCTAACATACAATTCTAATACATTTGTAACACAAGTATCTTTCACAAATCATTTTGATATTCACAAATGACATATAATTATTTACAAAATTCCAGCTAGCTGTGCTGGCAGCATCTCCCTTCATTACACTTCTTCCCCCCTTCAAAGACTCAAGCTAGTTTTTCAAGTAACCCTTGAGGAATGTTGCTTTAGAGGGATGAGCCTATCTGGGAATACATTACCCAATTCCCTGTCATGAGATCCTAGCTGTATTTCCATTGCTGACCCCATTATAGTGTTGCACTGTCATATCATATGCCTGCAACCCTAATCTCCACCATAGTAACTTGGGATTTTGCTGGCTGTATTCCTGTAGCTATAGATCCCCCTTAGACTCTACTGCAAATACTTAGCATCCAGGCCTCTCTATCATGGTAAGGTTTCATCTTGTTAACATGGTACAGTTTGTGCCCCTATCTCCTGCCTGGCAGTTCTAGCAAGTAGTTAACATCACTGACCTTCCTTACCAGTTTGAAGGGTTCCTCCCAAGCTGACTGTAGCTTGGTGCATCTTACAGGAATGAGAACAATAACCTGATGCCCCACAGCATACACTCTAGTTTGAGCATTGCTGTCATACCAGACCTTTTCTGCTGTTGGGCTTCTGCCAGGTTCTACTGGGCCAAGCCCATGAGTTCCATGAGCCTTGTCCTGAGGTTTAGGACATATGTCACAAAAGACTCCTTGTGGGATTCACATTCATCCTCCCACTCACCGTGAATCAAATCTAGAGGTCCCCTCACCCTATGCCTATACAGAAAATCAAGGGGTGAAAAATCTGTGGATTCCTGGGGCACCACTCTGTAAGCAAACAACAGATGGGGCAAATATTTGTCCCACTCCCTCTTAAACTGGTCTGCAAATGCCTGTAGCATGGTTTTTAGTGTAGAGTTTAACCTCTACACCAGACAATTAGTCTGGGGAAGGTAGGGGTTGGTCTTTTGGTGCTTCACCCCACAGTGTTTCCACAGACAATCCAGTAAATCTGACATGAAATTGGCACCTATGTCAGTCAGCATTTCATTTGGAAAACCTACCCTGCTAAAAATCTCTAACAAAGAATTTGCCACCTTTTCTGCCTCAATGGAGGATGGAGTCACCAGCTCAGGGTATCTAGTAGCATAATCTATTACCACTACCAAAGGTACCAAAGGGCCATGGGCTTAAGCTAAATGCCAAAAAATGTATAGTTGTCTCCTTTGGGAAAAAACATGTACCTGTGACCTATCACATAGGTGGCAGTGCACTAAACACCAAAAGTGTGATAAGAGACCTAGGGACACAGGTGGACAGTGGTCCCATTTTGATAACCACATAGCTACAACAGTTAGAAAATCCTTTTATGTAGTACACCTCATCACTAAGCACTTTTCATCCAGAAAAAAGGAGGTCATTGTCCCTCTGTACTCATCCCTCATTAGACCCATAATAGAATATAATGCCCCATTTGGTATGTACCTCACAAGACATCTGCAACAACTTGAAACGCTGCAGAAATACCTCGCAAAAAGAATCACAGGCATAAAGCAGATGCCTTATGCTGACCATTTAATGAAACTCCAGCTATACTCTATTGCATATCACCTACTCAGAGTCGATCTCTGCCTAACATACAAGGCCATGTCAAACCCAGCGTTGTTGGACATGCTACACTTAAAGAAATCCCAATTCCTCCAAGCCACATGCTCCAGGGATCTTAAACTTGTCATCACGATGAATAGAACATGCTGGAGGGATAGGTTCCTGACCCAGAGACTCCCCATACTCTGGAATAGGCTCCCCATACATGTCAGGCAGAGCGCCTCAGTGGTCAACTCATTCCCTCCAGTACAGCTCTTTTGAGTGTGTAACTTTAACTCCTAGTGGGCATGGCTTCAGCATTTAAAAATTGAAGTTATCACCTTACATTTTTAACAAATACTCATTGACAGAGGTCACATATCAATACAATTGTGTTTGCTATCATGTATGCTTCAAGATAAAATTTTCTGATACCTTGTATGCAACATGCTTTTAGAATTGTTAATGTAAATATGAACAGGCAATATTTGACGCCTAGAGGAGCAGTAGGGTGTAACTGCAGAAATGCCTGGAGACGTCACTCGGCTGTAATGAGGAACCTTGACAATTGGATGGGAGATAGGAAATGCACCCTGGGGATCATATCAGTAGCCCTGCTAGACAGAGGTCCAGGAAAGTAGATATCTATGGGAAGCAATAGCCAGGGAATCATTATTGCTAGGCTTGTATAGGATCTAGGGACAATAGCCTAGTACCTAACTATGAACCTATGAACTAGGATATACTTCTCTGTGGAACATGGGATACTCAGAGGCCCCAAAATATCCATAGCTACCCTCTGAAATGGCTTCTCAATCACAGGCAAAGGCATCAAAGTAGCTTTGACCTTGTCGCCTGCCTTGCCTACTTTTTGTCACTGCTCACAGTTTCAGATGTACCCTGTTACATCCCTAGAAATCCCAGGCCAATAAAAGTTCTGCATAATATGTCTCTTGGCATGGTTTATGCCCATATGGCCTGCAACAGGAGTATCATGGTCTATGACTAGAAGTGCCAGAGGGTAGGCTCTGGGCACTACCAACTGCTGTATTACCTCACCTTCTAGCCCTCCCTCAGGAGTCCATTCTCCGTACAGTAATCCTTTGTCCCAGTATACAGATTCCCCTTTATCTTGAGAATCAGGCACCTCCCTGGCTACCTCCCTCAAGTCTTGTAATGTAGGGTCTGAGAACTGAGCCTGTCTCAACTCTCTCTTTGTAACCCTTCCCAGCTTTCCTTCCACAGGATGTCTGGCATCCTCTGACAGTGGTGCCTTACTGTCAGCCTGGGTACTACTACTCACCTCCACTCTTGAAGTCACTCTGTCCAAGGGAACATCAGTACCCACCAGCAGCTGTGGCTCAGCTTCAGTCGCACTGCTACAGAGTAGCTCCCTCCCTGAAATAACCAACTCACCAGTCCTGGCTTCAAGTGTGTGGTCTGTCTGGGTCTCCCCTAGGCTACCAGACCCACATTCTTGTCTGCAAGACTGACTGCACGTAACTCCCTGCACACAAGGTAATGCTTTATCAAAATCATTCCCTATCAGGACATCTGCAGGATATCCTCAAACACACCTCCTTGCTTGCTTCCTTTTCTACCCTCCCACTCAAAGTGAACCCTACCCAAGGGTATTTGGAATGGGGGTTCCTCATAATGCTCTGACTGGAGTAGACTGCCCAAGCAAATAGTGCTCCTCTGTAACCATTGCAGCCTTTACAATGGTTAGGTCAGAGACAGTGTCTCTCTTAGCAGTGGCCTGTTTCCCATCTACTAAGATGGGATATGTCTCCAGACAACTTACTGCTGGCATTCTGTTATTCCCACTTGCTGGATTCCCCCCCCCGCCTCCATGGACATCTATATGCTACATGGCCCTACTGGCTAAATTACAAGCAGAACTCTACAAATACTTGAATCTGAAGCATTTCTCCCTGGGCCTCCACTGAAAATTTACTTTGTTCTAAGTTGGACTTTCCTGGTAAACAAATGTTAAATAGAATAAAAAAATAAAAATGTAACCCTTGATCCTGGCCATATACCTGAACTAGTGGTTTCCCCTGTTGCTAGCAGACTCTGTTGGGGCAGTTTAGTCTGCCCACCATGGGTTCCCTTAGATCCAAGTGGACCACTGGATATCCCTTTCCTGGGCAGTGATGCCCTGCTTGTTAGGAGTAACTCTCCTTTTTCCCCCAACTCATCTGTGGTGTTACATTCTCTATCTGCAAACCAGATTCTCGTTTCCTCAGGCAAAGTGCTAATGGCTTGTTCCCTTACCAAAATGTTTGCCAGCTCTTCAAAAGTGGTGACCTGACACCCACTCACCCACCTATGAAAATAAGTGCTTAGTTCAGCAATATAATCACATGCACTTTTATCTGCCTTGTGCTGATGCTCACAAAACCTTTTCCTATAAGCTTCAGGTGTTAATTAAAGCATTCCAACAGACAATTTTTAACAGTATTATAATTTAAGTAGTCAGTATCAGACAATTTAGAAACAGCAGTTAAAGCTTTACCATGGAATGAGGGGATCAGGAACTGTACCCAGAGTCCTTGGTCAGCATTATACTCTTTACGTACCCTTTCAAACATATGAATAAAACTATCAAAATTATCACCCTCTATAAATTGTGGAAGAAATTTACTGACCTTTATTGTTTCTGGGGTTCAGTTACTCCCTTCCTTGTTTCCTCCACAACCCTAGCGAAGAGTCAGCATTTCCTTTTCATGTTGCCTCTGCCTCTCATTTTCTTTGGCTTCCAGACTTCTCAGTCTCTCTGCTTATTCCAATTCCATTTCTATTTGTTTCTCATTTTCTTCAGCCTCCAAAAGCCACCATTTCTCATTTAATTCAGCCTCTAAATACTACAGCTCTTGATTGGCCTATAGTTCAAGTCTTTTTAACTCCAAACAGATTTTTAAGCCCTCTGAGGCAAAGTTGAATTGTCCATTTTCTGAGAGTTGTACATCCCCAAGGCCAGTCTGATTGTCTTCCTGGCTGCTGGTGTGTGATACAGCTGTGACTAAGGCTGCAGTCATTTCTGCTTTAGTCAGGTTGGAATGCACCAGTCCTTTGGTTTGGCACATCTCAGCCAACTGGCTCTTTGTCATTTTGCAATAATCCTCTGATGAAATCCTTACCTGCTATCCCTGACTAACTAAGCTAACAAAAAAAGAAATAAATAAAAATATTGTGATATGAAACTTTGAATGTCTACTGTGTGGCTACTTGACAGTATAAACACCTTTAGTGACCATTGTTTACAGGCTACAGGAGTTAGGTATCCACACCACTAAATCACAATATGTGGATAAACGTTTTCCAAAAACAGTTCAATCTTGCGACAGGTTAGCGCTTGAGCTGAATAAAAAGAATATAATCAAAAAATACTGTGACAGCCAAGCATGAGCAGGTACAGATCCTTGTTGTGTCAAATCAAATGAGATAGAGTCCAGGCATATAAAATAGAAGTATTTAATCCACAATCAACGAACAGAAAGATAAGCGCTTTCGCAGTAGTGCTTCTTCAGATCTATGACAAACTCTTCTAGTGCTTTGACCATATATACTGATCTCAATCAATGTTTGACAAATTAAACAATTAGTGAAAAATTCCACAGAATTTTAAAAAGACAGGAACTGTTACAATAAAAATGTGTAAGAACAAAGCTAAAATACAAAGGTACAAATGTATATTATGTTCAAAAAGCATGTATAAAAGCAATTATAAAAAGTATATATATAAAAAGTGTGCTCTTATTGAATAAAAACTGTATATACTATAATATAATAAGCAGAAGTGTATCAAGTTAGATGACAATGAGTTCATTTGATATTCCTTCTTTGCCTCAATTTTGGTCTGATTGAGGCCCTTTCGTTTAAACCACACCCTTTATCTGCTTTTAATAATATGATCCATTCTGTTTCTTTGCCCTCTGTATAAACTTTGATGTCTCCACCTCTTGGGTTAGGGGTAATCACCTCCAGTACTTTGAATGAAAATACATGTTGTGTATTATTCATCACGACATGTTTAGCTAAAGCATTATGTATTGTGCCCCTTTTTATATGGTAAACATGTTCCCTCGTTTGATCTCTAAGTGGGCAGTTAGTCTTCCCAACATAGAATGAGGAGCATAACAGACAAATAGCTAGATAGACAACATGTTGTGTCATACAATTAGCCTCAGCAGATATGCAAAAACATTTCTGTAAGTCTGGATGGAAAAAATGAGGTGTGCTATCTATAAAGGAACAAAAATTGCAATGCCCACAGGGCTTAGTGCATCCATCTTTCCTATCTCTAAAGCTAGGTGTAGGGTAACAGAGCTTCCTTTTTAAATTGTTTTGGTTCCTATATAGGAACCCAGGTTGATCACCAACTATTAGTTTAAGGTCATCATCCACATGTAGGATTTCCCAATGTTTCCTAATAACTTCTTTGAGTTCTAGATGGTCAGATGAAAAATATGTAGAGAATTTAACATGTTGTGAACATTCAATGTGCCTATCTGGGGCTGTTATAGGTTCATGCGGTCCAAAGTAGGGTTCACCCTTGGTATACCTTAGTTCATGTATATCATTCAAGTGTGTGTTTATTTCCATGTTGCCATAGCCCCTTTTTAATAACCTGTCCTTTAAACCATTTAGTTCAGCTTCAAAGCCATCGTCTAAAGGATTCAACCTGGAGGCTCTGATGGCTTGGCCTCTCATAATATTCCTAAAGACATGGGGTGGGTGCATACTAGATCTAAGCAGTAGAGTATTACTGTGGAAACTCTTCCTATATACACCTGTATTTAATAGGTTATTTTGGAGTCTTTCAATATACAAGTCTAAGAACTCAATTCTATACAATGAATATTTCATGGTAAATTTAAGACAAGTTGTCAGGTTGTTCATAATAGTGTACATATTATAGAGTTGATCTAATGAGCCTTTCCACAAAACAAATAAATCATCAACAAAACGTCGATAGAAAATTACATGCTGTTTAAATATCTCTTCACAAAATAAAATGTGCTCCTCCCAGTATGCCAGAAACATGTTGGCGTAGCTATTGGCACATGGTGTGCCCATAGCTACGCCATCCTTTTGTTTGTAAATGCTATCTTGGAACATGAAAAGATTATTTTCCAGGACTAACTCTAGAAAGTGTACAATTAGGTCAATTGTTACAGAAGAATAATTACTGTGCTCTTTTAGATAATCTGTAACATATGCCAAGCCTAACTCATTCGGTATAACTGTAAAAAGGGACTGTATATCAAACGTGACAAACATATAGTCCATTGTAAGCGTTATATCTTTTGTACAATCATACAATTCAATTAAAAATTGTTTAGAGTCCCTTAAAACTACCTTATTGTTGTTCAATACAGATCTAAGGTGCTTCTCAATATATACAGATAGGTGCTCTGTTGCCCAGCCTCGACCTGAAACTATTGGTCTCATGGGAGGATTTACCGGGTCTTTATGTATTTTTGGAAGACCATGTATGACCGGTATAGTCGGAGATAGGATAGTAAGATATCCATATAGATCTTTGTCTATTAGTTGACCCATGTATATGCCACGTATTGTATCTTGTACATATCTAATAGTGTGCTCTATGTTCTGTGCTGAAACT
>NC_056737.1:948529363-948656863 GCF_019279795.1 Protopterus annectens | reverse complement strand
ATCCTAAGAGAATCAAGGCTAAATCTGAGGGCAAGAATCAATGTCCTATGTATGAATCATGGGTAAAACATTTTAAGACAATTTATTTCGTTTTCTGAACTGGCTCTGTACATGTACTCTTACTAAGCACTCTGTGCATACACAACCCACACACTTCCTTTGACTTTCCTGTTCTTTTTATGGTATTGTTTCCTTCTTGCAGCTGACCATCACCTGCCACAGGTGCATCTCTTCATCCACTTGGTCTACCAAGCACTTCTATACTTTCTCAGACTTGCTCTGACCTATGATCAGGGCTGATGAAGAGACTAAGGTGTCCCATTGCAGAATCATATTGCTACTGGGGGAGTGTTCTACTTTCATGCCCTAATTTTCCTGTTTCTCTAACTTACTCATGTGTTTCTTATGTGCGAATATGCAATGGGGGTGTGTGTGGTCTATTGTCCCACCTCCACTGAGACACAGTCAATATTCTCTCACATATTTCCATGTTAGGATATCCTCTTACACATTCCCAACCTTCAGCAGGTATGTAAGACAAGAAGTGTGGCAGTGCACATACATGCCTCCCTAGGATAGCCATGCCCATCCTTGCCCTGCTATGACTTAGACACCCAAGCTTCTAAATGAACGCTCATTGTCCCTCCAGGCCATGGTGTGGACTAACCACCTCTGTCTCTCCTAGTGCTGTGTCAGGCTCATTCTTCTGCTTAAGCTCCTGACTACTTAATTCATTTATTTATTTATTTTTATTTTACATTTGTTGACCGGGCTAGTCTAACTGGATACATGTCCATTTTCAGTAGAGGCCCGGGGAGATAAACACCAAGAACAATGAAATTATATGTGTTATGTGGGATCTACACACATTTTATGTACTTTATATACATTTTTTGTAGTACCATCATATACACAACTGTTTTTTGTTTCTAAAAACTTGCTGTGAAAACATTAATTTTTAGCACCATTAAATATAGTAGTATATTTACTCATTGTTCTATAATTATATAAAAACAAAAAGACATTAATTACAAATTTTATACAAATTATTTCTTTTTCTAATTGGTTTTATAAATCGAGTTCTATTTTTAACGTGTTTTTTGTAACTCACATCAACTATTGGGGTCTTTGATGCTTTCACCTTATATACAATGACATATGTAGGTTTAGAACCTTGAATTAACAGCAAATATAACTAGGGTTCAAAAGCTGTTGAAACTTTAATAATATTGCTGTTTACTTAATGGTTGCAATATGTAACACACTTCACAAGATTAATTTTCACAATAACAGGTTGATTTATGTATTTGTGTTGTTGGCATACTTATAAGGATGTGAAGTCTGCTACCACTAATGGTTACTGTCCCTTTAAACAGTTTTTTAAAATTTATTTTACTTTATGTTAATTATACTAATTGAACCATTGCTTCATGACGTAAATGAGTGTTCAGCCTTTATAAGGATCATGCTGCCAGTGGTCTTTGTTTTGTTTTGTTTTCTGAAGAAGTCAGCTTATTGAGCTGCCGAAAAGCGCTTAAATAAACCTTTTTTGACTGCCTTGAGTCGTTCATGGCTTGGTTTTGTTGGTTTTCGCGTTTGGTATCGTATTTTGTTTAACAATGAAATTAACACAATAACAAATAAGGAAACATTAAACAAAACAAAAAAATCCTATTTTCAAAACATATTACAGGTTATCACAGTAAATGTAGCAGTGCAGAATAATCCTATTTACAATACATATTTCAGATTATCACAGTAAATTTAGCAGTGCAGAATACAGGCATAACATAGCATGTTAGTACAATCAAGATATTCTAGAGGTAGATAGTATAATGGTTAATAAGGAAGGATTTACAGTTAATGAGTAGAAGGGGTAGGAGGAGCAAAGTATTGAGACACATAACTAGTCAGGCTTAGTACAGGGGCATAACCAGTGTGTTCTGAGGAACACTTTCAATTTGTTTTTGAAGCACGATAGAGAGGGAAGTGAGGAGAGTTCACTGGGGAGGAGATTACAGGCTTTTCCAACAATATTAGAAAAAAGGGAGTCTCCAGCCTTGTTGTTTGGTTTAGTGGTATGTACTAGAAGTCTCTGAGAAGACCTTAAGGATTTCAGGTTTTTATAGGGAGTGATGAGTGTGGATAGAATAGGAGTTTTGGAAGATTTGTAGAGAGTGTTGTGGGCTATAGATAGTTGATGGAATTTAATCAGATTTTGTAGTTCAAGCCATCCCAGCTGCTTTAAATTAATGCAATGATGGGTTCTAAATGGGTTGCCTGTAGCAAATCTGGCAATGTTATTGTAGGACATTTCCAATTTGTTAAGATTATTTTTAGATAGGTTAGTAAAAATGGGTGAGGCATAACGAAGAGATGAGATTAGATGAGTGTGTGCTATAGTGCTTTTAGCTGAAGGTAAGAGGAAGGATTTTATCCTATAGAGAGAGCCTAGTTTTTTGTTGACAGTTTTTATAGTATTGTTAATATGGATATCAAAGTTCAGATTGTTGTCAATGGTGATACCCAATAGTTTGGTGGTTGGCTCTGGGGATATAATAGTTTTGTTGGTAGAGTTAACTGAGAAATCCAGAGGGGGGGGACTTCTTAGTAGGAGAGAAGAGGAGGAGTTTAGTCTTTTTGGGGTTTAGGAGAAGGCATCTATGTGTGAACCATTGCTCTACTGTGTTAAATACTTGTTGGGTAAGAGAGAGAAGTTCAGAATAGGAGGGGGCTGAGCATATCAGTGTGGAGTCATCTGCATATTGTATACATGTGGCTTGGGGGATGGCAAGGTGAAGGTCATTAATAAATATAGAAAAAAAGTAGAGGTCCTAGAATGGACTCTTGAAGGACACCAATGTTGACGGGCAGGTGAGTTGAGAGAGACTTGTGCCATAGTACTGCCTGTTGCCTTTTATCAAGGTAGGACTGGAACCACTTTATAGAGGATGTATCTAGTGACAGGGATTTCAGTATTTTGCTGAGAATGTGGTTATTTACCATGTCAAAAGCTTTAGACAGGTCAATAAATAGTGCTGAAGATAGCTTGTTTAGATTATGGTTTTTGTTGATACAATCTGTGAAGGAAAGAATGGCAGTAGTAGTGCTATGTGACGGTCTGAAACCATGTTGACAGTTGGATAGTAAGTTATTTTGTGTTAGGTGGTCAAGTAATTGTCTGTGAATACATTTCTCCATGATCTTTGCCAATGGAAAGAGGAGGGCAATGGGGCAGTAGTTGGAGAGTTCAGTGGATTGTCCTCCTTTATGGAGGGGGATAATATGGGAAATTTTCCATAAACTGGGGATATGACTTTGGTAATAGTTCTATTGATCAGGATAGAAATGGGATAAGCAATAGCTTTGATGGATTGTTGTAGGAATTCAGCAGGTAGTTGGTCTGCTGAGGGTGAGCATGGTTTTAGTTTCTGTAGAAGGGTTAGGATATATGTTGTTGGGACAGGTTGAATATGAAAAGTAGGGGGTGAGGTTGATTTATTGGAAGGTAAAGTGAAGTTGTTTGGTGATAGTTGACTAGCTAGTGTTTGTATAGCATCAGTAAAAAAGGTATTAAAAGTGTTAGCTGTATTCATTGTTTATTTGTGGTCAGTGTTTTGAGGGTTTGGAGTAGTGGATTGCCCTGAATGGAGTAGGTTGTTAATACTAGTCCAAAATTTTTGCGGCTTGTTTTGATTAGCTTGTTGGGATTGCAGGTAGTAGTTTCTTTTATCAGATATTATAGCTTTCTTGGTTTCATTTCTTAGCTGTCTAAATGTTAGTTGGTCTATAGGGTTTTTTGTCTTCCTCCATTTTGCCCAAAGTTTGTTTCTAAGATTTATTTTATGTTTGGTTTCTTTTGAAAGCCATGGAGCAGATTTGGTTTTAATTCTAATTAATCTGGTTGGGGCATGGTGATTGAGAATGGCAACAAAATAAAAATAAATAAATAAAGTAAATAAAATAAACACTCCCCCAGCAGCAATATGATACATTTCTTCCAAGGTTCCTTAAAAAATAGTAATAAAAATAGAGCCCCCCCATCACTCTTCAAGAAAATTAAGTCAGAGATTTAGACTAGCTGTGCTGTTTCAATATACCATAGCACCAGGATTGCTTAGATCTCTTTCATGATGAGTTTTGGTGTGTTTTATTAGCTAGATTTGGAAGCCCAAGGCTAGCCAGTGAGAAAATGGAAATCAGAGTATGGTGTGTGTGTGTGTGTGTGTGTGTGTGTGTGTGTGTGTGTGTGTATCTATTTATGCATGGATGAATAAAAAAAAATACTGTTGTGTTTTTGCAGAAGCACTTACCAAGAAATCATTTAAAAGAATGTGTTTATGCCTGGTGTGTCCCAGTGTAGTGCCACCCATATCTGTATAAGCATATATCACTTGCATTCTCTGTTATAGTATAACAAACTCTGATTTCTCCACGCTTTGGGGAAAAAACATAAAAATCAATCAGTTGTTCACAGATTAGTGCAAGGCTAACTGTCATTTGAGGCCATTTTAAGAATAGCCAATTACCCCATGGGAGAATCAAATGCTGTACCTCAGGTCTGTAAGGTAAACACCTTAACCATTATGCCAACCTCCCACCTATAAAAGGTGCTGTCACACAAATCTGTGACTAAACAGTCATCTGTAAACTAATAGGGATGCATCCCATCTTTTTATATCAGATGATAATAACATAAGAGATATAAACATTTATTTCCACTATAGTAAAGAAGGAAGTCTACAACAGTAATGTTTAACTACCTAGCACAGAAGAATAAAAGGTATGATTGCATAATTTCCTACTGTTTTTTATAGTCCATTGAGCAGCATAAAGTTGGTAGGAAATTTTAGTGAAGAAATGTCTGAATTATATTCTATGAAGGAATTATATGGAAAAAAATAGATCACCTTGCTCATGGAAGTCAAGGCCAAGCTTGCTTTAATGACAGCTGTTGTACAAATCCCATTAGTAAGTCCATCTTCATTTCTATTCACTGAGTTGTAATTGTAGGATTCTGTCGTTTGGTAATTGTGGCAATCAGCATTCTGATATACATATATATATATATATATATATATATATATATATATATATATACACACACACACAATATATATATATATATATACATACATATGGATTAAATGTATATATATATATATATATATATATATATATATATATATATATATATATATATATATATAGATAGATAGATATACACACACATACACACATATAGTGTATGTGTGCATAGCTACTATTTGCACACATTGCAAAATATAGAAAATAGAGTTACACATACAATGCTAGAACAGAATGAAAGCTGTATTAATATATAAATGCAATCAGTTTTGATTGCTGACAAACTCAAACCTCTTATATGGTGTTAAAAAAGGTAAAATCTTAGGTCAGTATGTTAATAGTCAAGTCATTAAAAAAGATATGTAAAGGCCTTTGCCATCATGAATTAAAAAAAAATACTTCTATATTATTTTATTTAGCAAACAAAAGCAAAGGGGATAATGTTTCTTTTATGAGTCATGTTGTAACCTACAAAAGTTCAAGTAAGAACTATGAACTCAAGACAGCATAAGATTTATTGCAATAGGTGCAGAAATTATTCCTCTTGAGCACTACTTTAATTGCCTAATTATTTACAGCTGTTTTTAATTTGCTTTTACAGTTGTTAATTAGGGATAAGGTTTTTAGTTCAAGCACTGAACCAGGTCTGTTAAAAGCTAAGAACTGGCTGACAGCTCTGGGAGTGATTAGTGAAGTCCACAGCAAGCTAATTTGTTATTCATGCTTATCCATCAGTCTCCTACTGGGTCAGGACAAAGGCTTTCAAACACATCATTTCCTTCTTGTTTGTGTCATTATCTGGACCCATCATGAACAATCAGCTTCTCGGGGAAGAGGGAGGTGTCGTTTGCTTTCCCTATTAGACAATAATGTGGGGTAAACAGATAAAGACTGCCCCTAACACCTGATAATCTTAATTAATCTGTGGATGTGAGAAGGACAGAAACCCTCTCAGAATTCTGATGTAAAATACACTGGAAAAAAAACACAGAGGTCATACAAATTGGGACAGTGTCACAGTTCAGTTAAGCAGAGACTCTTGCTGAGGTTTTGTTCAGATGGTAACTGTTTTTACCACATCCCCCTACCTCAAATCACACATCATAAATCATATCTGTCAGATTTGTGCTCATTCCATCTGTCTTTTAAATGTATTTTATAACTGAAATGTATCATCTTCTCCTGTTGCTCATAACTAAACATTTTTTTCTATGAAGAAACAGTTTAAATAACAAGCTACAAAAGCTGCTCCATCACTTCTCCAGGAGCTTCCTCTTGTACCTGATCTTGGACTCTACTACGTACAGTTATCTGATGTCTGTTCTTTTAGTTTTATATACTTGCTTGTGTAATGGGTACTACATCCTTACTTACCTCTTATGTAGTGTATATCTGTTGCTTTATGGTTTGTCAAAGAGTAACATGGCAGGTCCTCACTTGCTGTTTCGGAATTATGTAGCTCCCTGTAATTCCTCTGCAGCAGCCCCATTAGGGATTTATCTGGGAAATGAACTACATCTTTTTATTTCTTACTGCCTTCTCCTATGCATCTCAATAACTGGCTTTGCCCTCCTTTACATACTTAGACACTAGTCTGTTTTAGGCTGTTTGTCATTATTACAGCAGAGGTTAAATCTTGTATCATTGTCCTTTGTTGCACAGTCCAACTGTATCTTTATATCAGATTTTATGGCCAAATATGCATGACTATTATCTTTGTGCAACAGCCTCAAAGACATATTCTGAGATGGGCAGTGCTGATTAATCTCTATACAAATCTCTGAACTGAGACAAGAAGCTTATCACATTTGAGAAGAGATCAACTAGGTTTCGCTTACCTCCTAATTTTTTACATATTGGTGACAAGGATACCAAGTCTGTCATCAGTGGTTGCCTAGAATAGGTATCATTGGATGGCTGTGTCCTATGAGAGTAATAGAGCTTCACTGCATCGCATCAATGATATGCCTCCTGAAATAGTTTGCTTTCATACTGTAAACTGGGGATGTCAGAACCAGAGAACAAGAAGAATGCTAAGATTCTCCAGTACACCTCATAAATGAGGTGCATAAGCTCAGAAAAGAAGGAAGCAGTCTTTGTTTTGACAGTTCTTTCTTGAAAGGTTTATAGGGTGGCAAAGTAAAAACAAAGAGTATTAAATTAAGGGGAAAACTGAGCTTCCTCTTTTAGTATGTAGGGCAATGGCTGAATCTTTGATACTGTAGCAGTAACTGCACAGGTAAGGAAAACTGGATACCATTGTTAATGTCAACACAAATGACCTGACTATGAAACAGATAAGATCACTGGTGAACTGATCCACATGGTAACATTCCTTGGGTGTTTCCAGTCAATTTCAAATTAAAGGACTGTGTTTTCAGTATCAAAGTTTTCAAAAATGATTCCACAAATGGTGAAAAGTATAGGACAATGGCCTAACCTGAAGGCAGGTCTCTATCTAGAAAGATGCAGGCCACTAATGATGTTAACATCTTCATCCGGCATGAAAATAGCCTTCTCAAACTTCTGCCTGACCCTCTTTCAGTGGTCCAGCTGTTTTTTGAAAACTCAGTTATACACAATTAACCCTGGTTTAAAACAATCACAATGTATCCTTCCAAGTGATATACTCCATGGGATGGTCCTTAGTCCATTTGTGTTCTCCCTGTTCATGAATAAACAAAAACAACAACAAAAATGTATTTCTCAACAAGACTCTATGCAGGTGCTGTCATTAACTTCTGGAATATTTTGAGTATCAAATAAGTCACTGCCACGTTACAAAATGAGCTCTGTTCTGTAACTTAGAAACTTAATTCTTCTACAAATTATTGAAAGGGAGCACTTGCAAAATAAAACTAGAGAAACAGCCTCCCCTAAATGCTATAGACGCTTAGAATTCTTCTAGGCTGAATCTTCCAATCTAAACAGCTCAATACTTAGCTCCATCAAATCCTCTTACACTGACTCAATAAAAACAAGGTAAGACAAATCTAAAAACTTATTAATAAAGCAACTAAACTACTCCCACCCCAGCTTCCCTACATCACACTGAGTGCAATCTGCAGAGCATTTAATTCAGCTTACAGATGCTGAACTCCCTGATTAATGTTTTTCACAGGAAATTACTGGTGTTGTTGTGTCTAAGTATATGCTGTCAGTATTTCCATTATTTTAATTGATTTCCCTTTTCTTGATTTTTAGATCAACAGTGAATTTAATATATATATATATATATATATATATATATATATATATATATATATATATATATAAGTTCAGGAAGTGCAATTACCCCAATTTGACCCAAGAATCCACATTTTTGAAAGGGAAGATTGAGAGCTATGAATGGGGTAATTAGACAATCAGAAAGAGAGAAGAGTCAGCAAAGAATACACAGAAGGGCTACGGGAGACTAATGTAGCATGGGGTGGTTTTTTGTGACACAGCTGTCTTTTGTAGAAGAAGAAGAAGAAACAGGATGGGGGACAGGAAATGGAACGATATGGGCAGGAATGAATGCATAGGAATCATAGCAGGGGTAGAGACACAGAAATATAACACATAAAGAAACTTACAGGGTGAGGTTCTGTTACCAAAGGGTTGGAGCCAAGTGGGGATGCACTGACAGACAGACTGAAGGTGGAAAACTGGTGATGGGGAGGACTGAATAGCAAACAAGGAGGGTGAATGTCACACAAGGAAGAAGGACATCATAATGAGCTGTAGGTGAAGTGAGGATGGCCTGCCAAGTTGCTCCAGCATGGAACCCAGACAGAATTCAGTCACTTCTTGACTAGCTGCCCCTCCAGGTTACCCAAAAGGACCTGTTTGCCTTACTCCAAGTTGAGGGACCTAAGCCACAGATGAGCTCTTCATGTTGTCTTCCTCAGGATCACATTCATCATCCAAAAGGCTGGCCTGAGGATTGCTGGGATATGGAGATCAGTGTGGGATATGATGGCCTCTGCTGTACCGCATCCTACATAAATGGGGAGAAGCAATGCAAGAAGGAAAAGGACTAAAATAAAAAAAATGTCAGAGAGAGAAAGAGAATGGGACAAAAACAGCAGTGTTCATCATACATTGGTACACTTCTTATAAATGGCCCTGAAGGGAGAAACATACACCCACCTGAGCACCCATGATATAAGTGCAGGGGAAACCCTATAATAAGACATGAGATAACATTGAGGATATGGCTGACTGTACCTCTAATACATCTGTGTACGACACACCAGCATGCGTTATAAATGGTAACCAGTATAAGTATAATGGGCAAAAGGCAATGAATAAATAAACTGTTGAAATAAAAGCTCTGTGGAAAACAAGTATATGTATAGCTATAGTGTAGTAAAGGTTGGTAAAGTACCACATATAACATGCTTAACAATAACAACATGACTAAGTAATGAACAAGTAATCATTGCTGTAATAGTCCAAATGATAAGCCTCACTGCAATACTATTGCAATGGTGCATAATTCTGTTATCAAGGAGAGAGGTTCCATTGCAACACACCAGTTCTCTCATAAAACACTATATCTCAAAAGCACAAAACTGTGATCCAGAGGTCACAGCTAGACATTTGTTTTAAATAAGTGGGGGTGATTCAGTAATCCTCCGTGTAAGACTAAATAAGTCTTACATGGAAATGGTAGTGTAACAGGAAGACGTCAGCGCACCATGCATATTCATGAGGGCGCACTGCCTCAGCTGGAAGGCTAACACGGAGCATGTAAGACTGCAGCGGGTGTGTTGGACTGCCAAGCAGTCCAAATATCCATGCCCCTGCAACTATATAAATGTGAAAATGACAAGTGCAATGAGCGAGTCCACTGAAATCTACACATAGCAAATACTACACATCCCCACATACTAAACCCCTTTGTAATTGTAAAATGTAAACCTTTAATATTTCATTTATAATACCTGATATAGCTGCCCGTATTTGCACATGATTGCGCGGGCGTGCCCATTGCTTAGCTACAGTTAGCAATTTCAACATCGAAGAGCATAATAAGAGATGTTTATGCAAATTAAGCCAAATAGCAATAGCGTAGTTGTAGAGCCTTCGCACAAAGAGGAGGCATTCCCGATTCTAGTCCCACCACTCCCCTTTCTATTTTATGTTTTAAATTAGTATATAAAATAATTCCTGACATATATGATTGAAATTGTAGTAAAAAGCATTGAAATGGCCTATGTATTAGTGAACAAAATGTATATATATATATATATATATATATATATATATATATATATATATATATATATATAATTATAAGAAGGTGAGCAGCATTAAGGATAATGACATATAATTGCCCATAGCTAAGCAGCATTGTACCCAGCACAATATAGTTGCCCATAGCTAGGCAGTGCTTTACCTAGCGCAATATAGTTGCCCATAGCTAAGTAGCGCTTTACCTAGTGCAATATAGTTGCCCATAGCTAACGAGTGCTTTACCTAGCACAATAGGTTTACGTGGAGCTGCGCACCGTGCTAACCACTGCACTGTCAGACAACGTTGGGCAACGTGGAGCAACGTAGAGCAAAGTTGAGCAAAGTTGCCTAAACATAGCCACACCCCCTAGCCTGTCTGGATAGTACTAAAATAAAAAGCAATGACAAGGCTCATACCTGGGACACTGTGCACCATAATCAAAGTACTGAACCACTAAGCCATGACAGCATAGCATAAACATGCACTGTTAACATGCATATACTTATAAATGGAAGTTTAACTATTTCTAAGCAGGTTTGCTGTTAGCTGAGATATTTCAAAAATGGCCAATCACAAATAAGTGCGGGAAATGAGGCATATTTAAGCTCCATAGGTGGGAATACTCTCCATAACTGGTTGTAGCTCCCATCTGCAGTCAGAATGGCTGGTACTGGAGAGAGTACTCGCTTTCTAGCGCAACGGTGGGGCATCGAGGAGTCAAAATACATGGTTTGGCTCCTTGTTCACCATCATGAGTCAAGACTCCTGCAGGGCCAGTTTCAAGGGACGGAGTACAAAACGGAGGCTTGGAACCGATTAGCTCATGATCTCACCATTGCCACAGGCATCCCTCAGACTGGTGAGCAGGTCCGTCACCACCATGCAGACCCGAAGAGATGGAAGCAGGACCAACTGAACCGATGGATACAGGAGGACCGTGACATGCAGGATGCCCCACTACTGAGTAGGTAGCCATGGAATGAAGTATGTAAGAAATGCTATTGTAGTCTATATAATGGATAGGTATGTCTAAATATCCCTTTATTTACTTCACAGCTGCAGGTGTCCATGCTGCGAATCGGCAAGCCTATGCAGATAGGCAGCTAACGCTGCACCACCAGGCAGGTTAGTAATTATTCTGCATGTATTATTATATAAAATAAGTGAGAGAGCCTGAAGAAGAGTGTTGTAACCCATTAATAAAGTTATAATAAGTCTTGAATAAAATCTCTGCATGTATTGTAATATAAAATAAGTGAAAGAGCGTGAAAAAGTGTTGTAACCCATTAATAAAGGTATAATAAGTCTAGAATAAAAGAATTCTGCATGCACCAAAATATGAAATGAATGAGAGAGCCACTACAAAAGTGTGTAATGTAATTAATAAAGGTATAATTCCTGGACTGTGTCCATGTCACTTTCTTTGATATGTTGCTGTACCCTTGCATTATGGAAATAGTATAGTTGTATTAAGTGCTGTCAATCCACACTTGTGTAGGTCCATATAAAGTGGATGAAGGGAATGCCAGTAGCTCTTAAGGATATATACAGTCCTCAACTGTTGGCTCATGGCTAGCATGTACAGCTTAATCTGGCACATGAGTAGCTTGTGATAGTGTTCCCCAGAAATGTAGGGGTCTGTTTAAATGTAGCTGATAATGTCACCTGAAGACAGCCAGATATGTAGATATATGAATATAAATGAAATATATAAATACGTAGCAGTAACATCTGCATCCTGAACAGTTTGTATGCCAGATACAGGTCAGGTATATAAACAACTATCAAAACCCATTTCACAATTTAATGGACACTGCCTAGTGTAATAATACATGTAGGGGATATATACCTGCAGTCAGTAGGAATGTAGAGTAAAGTTATAAGTATATATAAGTTGTTAATGGAGTGATCCTTTTACACCCTACTTTATGGTCATAAATAATGGCATTCCACACCTAAATGGGTATGTGTAATCTGACAAACTTTGTTGGGACATATGTCCTATTGGTTTATAAATATCGCATGTACTTTGATGCATGTGCCCTGTTCACATACCACAATCTTGGTGGCCTGCTGCCGCCAATCAACCCTGCATGCTGTTGGAATGTCCACTGTTGTTCTAAATAAGCATGTGTTATGCTTGCTGTTCAACTGTTGGAATTCTTGTGTGTTGGGTTAATGGGAATAATACTGCATGCTGTTACAACTAATCTGGAATGTTGTTGTCTGTTACTAACCCATATTGTCATTAAATCCTGCTAAACATAGAACGTATAGGAAGGCCGGTCCCAGTGGACTCTCCTCTCCCACCTTAGCTGGCAATGGCAGCTGGCACCAGCATGTCCGGTGCCCAGCCTGGGACCTCCTCCTCTGGTGGCCCTGTGCCACTTTCAGGTGGAAGTGTTGCATGGGATGGGGCTCATCCCCCCTGTGCAAGCATGGCCAGAGGAGGGCTACCTATCACCCTCTGAATGGTCCGGGCTGTGGTGCGTAGGGAGATCGAGTGTACAGTCACTGATCCCACACGCCAGCTCGAGGCAAGAGTGGCACAACTCACGGGTGAGCCTGCCCCTCCTACACAGCCCCCAGCACAGCCACCCTCCAGGCTGTGAAGGTGCAGTGATGACTGCCCATGGGTGGGGATCTCAGTTCCACTGTTACCATATGTGGGCTCATGGGCTTGCAATTTCCAAACATCCTTCTCCGTCAATTGTGTTCACCCACCCCATGTGTCATATTCCATCCCTGTATGAGTCTTGTTTGTCTTGTCTGTTTACCTCCCCAACCTACCTCCGACAACATACCTACTTCCCCTATCTCACATTCCACTCTCACCTGAAAAAAAAAAATGGGCAATCTGCTCCCACAAAAAAATTACGCCCCATACATAGCTGCCCATTTTACACAAATGTCTGCCGGACACAGACACTGAAATTCAATTGGCAGTACAACATACTTTGTTGTCCTCACCCCTCTCTCAGGGGTGTAAGGTTTCAAAATTCCCTCCAAACTACAAGTATATGCACAGCTGTTGCTGTTAAAGAAATGGGCAGCTATGGACCTTCCCTACACCCATCCTGCACACCCCGAGCTGTTTTCCCTACTGTCTTTCCCTCTTTGTGCCCCTTTTTCACCACTTTCCTATCTCTCCATTTTCTTTTCTTTCAAAGAAATGAGCGCGGGGGTTAGTGGGAGTAAGCACTTTTAAGCAGTAGTAAGCAGGTTTGAGCGAGTGTGTGCATGTGTGTGCTTAGCTTAGTATTGCTAAGCATCGTGCAAACCAACGCAAACCCACTTACAACTGCTTAAAAGTGCCTTAGTCACCCTGCATATGAGGGGCCTTGTTCTGCTCAGCAGCAAAATAAAATACCCCTGTCAGTCTCGAACCCCGGACATTGGACACACTAGACTGAATGAAGTACCACTGAGCCATGGTAAACATACAACAAATTGGTGCTGAAACCAATATATCATGCATCAGAATGAGTGAATGTAAAGGCCAAATAGGAATGTCATAACACAAATCCTGGTCAGATATGCTAGTGTTTGTCCTGCTATAATACTGTGTGGGGGTTGCGAAGTGCTGCTGTAACATTATTTCCTGCTAGAATGGCTGGTTCTCTTTTCACTGTCATGTAATGCAATTCCACAAGTACTGCTGCTTTTTACCAGCACAAAGTGGTGCACAAAGAATAACAGGCTAACCTCAGACAACCATCTGAATAGGTCCACAGTTGGGTGCTACACAGACAGACTACTTGCCTTGGTAAACTAACAGGTACACAGCAACCCTTTAGGTCCATCAAGATAAAGTTCACACATTAAGACATAATGTTCTCTGTCCTACTGCACCCCTACCCAAATGTACAATAAACCTATGTGCTCAGGGTCTACCAAGGATAAAGGTAGGCATACTCAGTACAGAAATTTATACAGTTCTCTTGAGCAGCCTGTGCTAATGTCAACACTAAAAAGCACAAACCATTCAAAAGTGAGTGAATAAATGTTCACAGTATATCAGTTCACAAACAGTTCATGTGCCAAATGTATACATCTCAATAACTACTTTTGTATGGCAGTAAATTGTATAAGTAGAAAAGAAACTACATACTCCAATGTATCTTGTGTTAGCATATGTAGGGGTAAGTACAATTCTACACTGACAACTGTGTAGTAGAAGTGGCACCATTCAGGTTTGAGTAAAACAATTATATCACTGGCTACACCCCTAGCTTCAGATATAAGAACTATACCAGCCTTCTGACTTACACAACGGTCTCCACAGCAAACAAGCATGGGCCCCACTCTGGAAAGCTGAAAGGGCTACGCCTACCTGACATATCAATTTATAGCATTAGGTTGCTATGACAGTGAGTACTGCAATTACCACACAGCAGGCTGCATGCAATTACCAAATGGTGGCCACCAATTGGTGCAGAGGCCATCACATGCACATGTGCAGATACCTATAAAAGCAGGCTGTACCTGCTGGCCACACATGCAATCATCCCATTGCAGATGGTGAGAGAGAGAGAGAGAGAGAGAGACAGAGACACAGAGGCACAGAGACAGTGAGCGAGAGAGACTCACACCCCTACCCACACCAGTGGGAAAAAAATAATAAACTAATAAAAAAAAAAATAATAAAACAAAAAAAAATATTTATTATATTCAGCCACAGAGACAGCTAAGTGAAAAATACGAATGCATATAAAGGAAAGGTATGTAACAGATATGTATTTACTGGCATGTAGTAGATGTATTTGAAGACCACTCTACATACTTTGAAACATCAATATGTGGCAGCAGTACATATCTATGCACAGATGCCCTGCATAACTACTGCCATGGCCATATCAGTGTGTAGCTGTGTGCAGTGGGACATAACTGTGATA
Organism: Protopterus annectens; assembly: GCF_019279795.1. NCBI lineage: Eukaryota > Metazoa > Chordata > Ceratodontiformes > Protopteridae > Protopterus > Protopterus annectens. The sequence continues at coordinate 948,641,656 of NC_056737.1, read as the reverse complement.
TATGTAGCTCAGCATTAAATGTCAAACATCTGAACCATGTTATCTGTGTTCTGTACAGTAGTGTGGACAATGTCTGTTTGGGGGAGTAGTGCATACCGCTAAATAACCATGGATGTGACAGAGTGACAAATGCATGATAGTCATATCAATGTGTAGCTTAGCATTGGCAACAGCTGTACCAGGCTAGTATGGTAATTAAGCATTTGCAGCTATATATACACCCTCTAATATTACTGTGTGCTCACATGTGACACCTGTTCATGTTGCAGCAAGGCACAACAGGTCAGCCGTGAGGTACATGGACTTACAACAGTGTGGTCCTTGTGTGTGTATGGCACACACATACAGAGAGATATGTCTGTGTCAGATATATTAGCATCTGTACATGTGCATAGAGCAAGAGACATACTGCAACTGTTTGTGAAAGGTGGATACATATATGTTGTTGAAGGTTGCTATGTACATATTCCTATATAGGTTGTAGTGTGTGGCAAGTCAGACAGCATACAGTGCTGGTATATGACATGTGGTGGTTGAATGCTGTGGGTATGATTCGTAAGGTTTGCAATGTTGCAGCCAGTGAGGCCTAATAAAGCTACATGGGCTGAGAACACCTTCAATGCATTCCGCACAACAATGTGCAATATTATGACATAACTGTATACCTTACAACCTTCACAATACTCAATATTCCCACCATGAAAGGTGGACTGTATATGTGCCTATATGTATATCGATATGTACACCAATGGATGTTCATATGTATATGTGTGTATATATACATATATATATAGAGAGAGAGAGAGTGTGAGAGAGACAGGTTCATATTTACTGCAACAGATGCCTGGTGACAAAGCCATGGACTCAAGCTCAATGCTGACACTGCATTGGCATCCCTCCTTGCAAAAACTCAGTACCCATTAACTACCACATAGGTAGTAGTCTACTTAACACTGAAGGTATGATAAGAGACCATGGGACGCAGGTGGACAGTAGTCTCCCCTTTGATTGTCACAGTGCCACACTAGTCATGCAACCTGTCTATGAGGCACACGTAATCACAAAAGGTGTGTCATCCAGGGAAGTATAGGTCATTGATCCCCTCTAATCTACACACAGAAAACCCATTATAGAGTATAATGCCCCATGTGGTATGTACCTCACAAGACATCCACAGCAACTGAAAACGACAAAGACATACCTCACAAAGAGTAATACCAGCCTCAAACAGATGCCCTATGCAGACCATCTCACAAACTTGCAACTACACTGTGTCGCATACCACCTACCCAGAGGTGACCTCTGCCCAACATACTAAGCTATGTAAAAACCAGAGCTGTTGGGCATGCTGCACGTAAACAGATCACCCTCTCTATGTACTACACGCTCTAGGGACCCAAACCTTCTGACCACAATAAAGAGCACATGCTGGAGGGATAGATTCCCATCTCAGAGACATCCCATACTCTGGAACAAACCAACCATCCATAGCAAACAAAGCTCCTAATTAGCAGTCGTCATAAATAATCATGAAGATTGTATGGGAGATAGTGAATACACCCATTCACCTCTGTGTCTCTGCTTGACAGGGCCACATGAAATGCAATGACCTGTGTGTCAAAGGCCAGAGTAGTGTATGGCTAGGCTTCTATAGGCCCTAGGGCCAATAGCCTCTTACCTACCTAGGAAGTGATACACACCCACATGTACTTGTTGCAATAAATGCTATGTGAGTTTGACTGAGTGTGATGGTGAGTGTGTTGGTGAATGTGTTGAAATTTGGTTTATGTGTGATAGCTTAGTGGGAAACTGTTTCTGTCATGGTATCATGTGTCCTAGCTGTGATCCCAGCAAAATATGTGTATACAATTGCTAGGCTGAAAAAGCAGTATGCCATACATTCTGATATAGTCCCTTGTTGTTGACTGGGGTGACCATTGTAGGCCAAAGCAGTACATGCATGCTTATTGAGTGTTACTGATGGTGAATCCAACCCCTGTATGAACTGTAGTACTACCTAAGGGTGTATGCCTAAACAGCACAGTATGGTGTACATCCACATTGATTGGAACTACTGTTCCATGTGTTCCCTGTAGTCCTCACATATTACATACCTCAGGCATACGGTCTCGTAACTACCGACACACAGTACTGTAAGGTACACAGGTAAAGGTCACCTGTGTTGCCATACCTATGTGTCTGGTATGTATGTGTGATTTGTGTGTGTGTGTGTGTGTATGCCTGTACCATGGCCTCAGTCATATGTGTGTTACAGGATATAGGTGCATATCTAGCAACATGTATAGTGTAGTACAGCAGTATACCACCTATATTCATGAATGTGAACATTTGTTAGGCAGGGGTCTGCCATCAATGACTAGTGTGGTATACCAGTGATACTGTCACTGGACTTTACAATCATTGCAATGGATTACACTTTTCATGATGCGCATTGTGTCGCATACAGTGTGCCATGTACTGTTGTATAGTATTACATACTGTTGTAAGTGTATTGCTGTGCAAAACGTGGTTTGATGTACAGAGTGTACCAGGCACTGTCAGGCAGTTGTGGGTTGAGTACTCACATGTGGTATTGAAAGCGTGTATCTTCTGACAGCCAGTAGGTTGCTATATATGGCAGTTAATTGATATCTGTACATTAGAAATATACGTGTGCCTCATGACTTGCTCACACATATTGTTTCATTGTCTTCCAGGGCTATGTCCCACCATTGTAATCCCACCTATAGCACAGCGGAGGAGGAGGTCATTACATCCAGCCTGGTGCAGCAGTATGTCCTTCTGTTCTCTAGATCCAGCCAGGACCAGCATGAGCGGACTGCACTGTGGCAAGAGCTTGTCCGTCGGGTAAATGACATAGGCATGCATAATCGGACATATGAGCAGGTACACCATCACTGCAGTGATTTAATTAGACATGTCCGGCAGCATGCATCTGATATCCGCAGACAGCAGCTTGCCACAGGTGGGGGGGTAGCCATCCACCCCCCCCTCACCAGAGTGGAGGAGCTGCTCCTGAGCCAGGTGGCTCCTGGCCAACAACAACCCCAACAACTAACATGTGTCATCATGGAGTCCGGAGTCACCCAGCAAGCTGACATGGAGCATGCAGGTAACATGGCATAGCTGTAGACTGCTGTTACCTCAAGTGTTAGAGCATGCTTATGTGAGATGTGTACTGTGTAGTTAGACTATGTGGTGCCTAGTGTTGTGCAATGGTAATAATTAGGAATACAATCTGTAGGCCTGTGACTGTCACCCGTTGTACTACTGTATGATTGCAAACACACAGTAGCAATGCCACAGTTGTTGCCACTGACAAAGTGTCTCATATCCTTGTAGGTCCCTCTGGTGTGACAGCAAGGCAGCCGACCCATGCTGGTGAGTGTGTTCTACCTTTAGGTTCATAGGTTCACAGGTTCATACTAGGCTATCTGCCCTAGGGCATTTATAAGCCTAGCCAGAGTGTGTATGGCTTTCGCCACCCATTTTAAATTAATTTTGCTATGCCCTTTTTCAAGGTTAGTATACTGTGCCTCTGTCTAACAGTGACACAGAAGTGATACCCGGGGTAAACTTATGATCTCCCATCCACTCATCAAGATTCCTCTTGAAGAGAGTCAATGAGGGACTCTGCCTAACCTGAACTGGGATTTTATTCCAGAGTGAAGGGAGCCTCTGGGTTATGAATCTGTCCCTCCAGCATGTCCTATTTATTTCAGTGCTGAGGTTTAAGTCCCTCGAGCACATAGCTCGATGGGATTTGGATTTTCTGAGGTGCAGCATGTCCATTAATTCCGGGTTGGACATGGCTTTATACGTCAGGCACAGATCGCCTCTGAGCAGGCGGTATGCCACTGAGTAGAGCTGGAGTTTCTTTAACCGGGCAGCATACGGCATCTGTTTGAGCCCCTTGATCCTCTTGGTGAGGTACTTTTGGGGTCTTTCCAGTTGCTGCAGGTGTCTCGTAAGGTACATCCCAAAAGGGGCATTGTACTCAATTATGGGCCTGATGAGAGATGAGTAAAGAGGCACGATGACCTCCCCTGATCTAGATGTGAATCCCTTTGTGATTAGGTGGGCTATATAAAATGTTTTTCTAACCACTTTGGCCACGTGGTTGTCAAATGAGAGATTGCTATCAACTGGTCCCCAGGTCCCTAATTACTTCTTCTGTACTTAATGGATTACCACCTATGTGGTAATTTGTGGGCACTTTGTTTTTGCCAAAGGGGATGACTATACACTTTTTGGCGTTTAGCTTGAGGCCATGGCTCTGGCACCAGTTGTCTGTTTATATGAGGCCCTTTTGGAGGATGCTTGTGTCAGCTGGAGGTCTATTATGGCGCCCAGTTTGCAGTCATCTGCGAACTTGGTCAGCCACAGTCCTTCCATGTTGGCCTGTACCTCCGAGAAATATATACCGAACAAGAGAGGTCCCAAGACTGAGCCTTGTGGTACGCCACTTGTAACTGGTTTGGAGTCTGACATGGCTCCAGCTATTCTAACCATGTGGGTTCTGTCCTTGAGCCAGTTTGCAACCCATCTAGTGACATAGGAGTTTATATTTAAGCTGGTGAGCTTATCTATAATGCCCGAGTGGGGTATTGTATCGAAGGCTTTTGCGAGGTCCAGGTAGGCTATGTGGACCACCTTCCCCTTGTCAATGGCCTTGGTGACTGTTTCAAAGAAATCAACCAGGTTTAAGAGGCAGGATCTGCCCTTAACAAAGCCGAACTGGGTAGGATCCAGTGTCTGTAGGTCCCCAATATCTTTATTTATAAGGTCCATGATGATCCTTTCCATAGCTTTGAAGACCAAGCTAGTGAGACTTATGGGGCAATAGTTTCCAGGATCTGTTGAGGCACCACCTTTGTGGAGAGGGACCACTGTTGCTGTACGCCACTCTTTGGGTACATATCCTGTACTAAGGCTGAGATTGAACAGTAGTTTTAGGTTTGGGTTTACCTCTTCTTGGAGTTCATGTAGGACGCAGCCCGGGACACCGTCTGCTCCCATTGATGCTGTGTTTCTTGCTTTGGAGAGGGCAGCTCTTACCTGAGCATCTGAGATGTCAGGGGGGCAGCACACTGCTGGGATAGATATTAGCCCTTTTGGTGGGGAGGGGGTGGAAAAGTTTGCACTGAACCTGTCAGCTAGGATGTTGGCAATGTCTGTGGGTTCGGTGTATTTTTTGTCATTTTGGACTAATTCTGAGCATATCTGGGAATTCCCACCCAGGTTTCTAACATAACTAAAGAAAGCCTTGTGATTATCCTTAGTGTCCTGTGCAATTTTTCTCTCGAAGCTGGCCTTAGACAATTTTATGAGTGCCTGTAGTTTTTTGCTAATACTGATCAGAGATGCCTTCCCTTTTTGGGATTTTGCTCTGTCATGTAGTAGCTTCCTCCTTCTATTGTATAGTTTGTTTATGGCTGGGGTCCACCAGACAGGACGTCTGCCTTTGGAGGATTGGTTCTTGGTTTTATTTGGGATTGCATGATCCATGCATTCCTGAAGGTGTTCATAGAATGCGTTTATAAAGGATTTTGTGGTCTGGGCCGTATTATCCACTAAATGTGCATGTCATAGGTGAGGTGTAGGCCATGTACATGTAACACATATGCATAATGCATGCTGTGCATATTTGCTGTGAGACTATGCACATCCCAGTAACGTGGGTAGCTGCCTAAAACACATACAATACACAGAGCATTCCACAGAATTGTGGCAACACTGATGTGAACATTGGATAGGCAGAGTTGATACACATGCACACAACATACACAACACTGTCATACACAGTACACATTAACATGCTACACATGGTGTATTCAGATGCCTGTTGTAAGGTCACACTACAGTATCCCACACTTCATCCACACAGCACACATAATATACTTGAGGGGTAGATGCCTCACATGTGGCTGTGCGACACTCTTCGACACATTACACATTCATGGTAGGCAATGCACCCTATTGTGCACCTTACAAATCCATGTAACAACTGGCTGTGAAATGGTGAATGTAGCCATGGTACTGCAGTTCTGGTACAGCATGGTATGTGCTGGTCTGGCACACATTAGTAGCCTTGAGTGTCCACATGATGCTGCATGATGATGGCTCATGGTTGTACACCCCATCCAGTTACAGTGACCACAGTACTACACATAGCATTACCTGCTATGCACCTCAGTGATGTGTGTATGCAAACATAGGCACCTATACACAATATGCATAGCAATCACCATTTGTACAAAGTGACACATATATGTCTTGTAATACTATTGCGTGTATAGGTCACATGACACATACTGTGTCTGTGTGATGTTTAATGTTGCAGTTGTGTTGTAGCATGCCATGTCATGTCTGGCACTGGCATGTCCACAATATGTCCTACACTCACCATAACCACTGTATAATGGCCTTGTTAAGCAATGGTATTCCATCAGGTAAACATGCACCACTCATCCTGTGTGTATACATAGCATACATGTGCTAATCCTGTGTCCACAATTATCTGTTGAAGGCACAGATGCTCTAATCAGAAATGGATATCTATGTGACACACAGATACACACCCAGCCATGGTATGTATACCTGTGAGAGATGGTGCAAAGAACATTGCAGAGCTTATAATACTTGCACAGCACTGTCATGTGCATGTACACAGTGCATTCCAGGGTGAGGCCAATCACTGAACAACAACACACATGCATCAAAGACATGTATAGTGTTATCAGCAAGGGCTGTCAACACCCGCACTGCATGCTGTTGGGAAACACATGTCCTGCATGCTGACACGTGTGATATAACTGTTTGCCTTGTGATACTGTACCCCACCATCACCCGCTATTGAGTATGTTCTGGATTGCTGGTGGTGTGTGTGCGTGTATGTGTGTGTGTGTGTGTGTGTGTGTGTGTGTGTGTGTGTGTGTGTGTGTGTGTGTGTGTGTGTGTGTGTGTGTGTGTGTGTGTGTATGTGTGTGTTTTTTAGTGATGAGTGCATTTGTGCACACGTGTGCATGTGTGCATGTATTCATGTGTTCATGTGTTCGTGTGCAGGTGTGCATGTGTGCATGTGTTCATGTGTGCATGTGTGCATGTGTTCATGTGTTCATGTGTTCATGTGTGCATGTGTGCATGTGTTCATGTGTTCATGTGTGCATGTGTGCATGTGTGCATGTGAGCCGACATCATGTACAGGTCGTAAAGTGTGTTTCCTGTCTTCCTCTCACAGGTGCTGACCTTGGGCTGGTTTACTGCAGCAGGGAAACTGATGTCACTGAGCAAAACAGTGATACTGATGATAGCTGTGTTGAGGCACATGCATGTTTGTCAGGGTCTGTTGTTGGGCCACCAATCAACAGTACACAGCTGTCCACACCATCCATGCATACACTCATACTGCCAATACATCCATCACCAATGCCCATAGCTGAGGGACAGCGTACAGTTGGCATTGGCCAGGACAGTGTGGTATCCATGGCACATGCATCCCAACACAGCAGCCATACCCAGATGTCTGGAAGGGTACCACATAGGCAGATATCCAGGGGTTCTCATAGGAGCACTGCTGCTCATCATGCCACTGGCAGACATGCCACAGGTCTGACAATGTCATGCATGTTCCAGGCTGTCATGGAGGCACAGGCACATATGGAACGGTACATCAGACAGGGACTAAGGGCACAGAGGGCACATAACACTGCCGTCATTTACAGTATCCATGACCTAGCAGGTGCCATCCATCATTACACCGAGGTCACTGATAAACTTTGGGGAGAGACATTAGATATCCTACACAATGTCATGTCCATGTGTCAGGACAGTGCTGGATGGTTGAGATGCTGATGTAGACTTATGCCAGCAACATCAGCAGCTGTCAGTCACCACGGACATCCCTCAAGCCACAGCCACTCCCGTAGTGACAGTACCAGCCCCAGCAATGTTAGGGGTTGGCTGTCCATAGAATGTCCTAGAACACCACATGCACGTGGCTCTGGACAGTCCCAGCAGGGATCTGGGTCCAGTGTACATCCATCTACCTCTGGGGATAGTACCCAGTCAGGCTTAGTACCTGATAGTGTCAGTAGCACCACTGCTAGGCACAGGTACCGTATCCATGGCCAGAGACGGTGATCTGTGAAGCCTCACAGGTACAGTCTGTGGCTGTCCCACAAATACCCGTATATGGCAGCCACATGGTGGAAGTGTGTGCATGCAGACACACACACATACTCCAGATACCTAGGGCTAACACATACCCACACACATTACATCAACATTGGCCCATTCCAGTATTCTTGCCCCTCAAACACACACACACACACACACACACACACACACACACACACACACACACACACACACACACATGTTGATTGGATGGCTCACTGTAGGCCTCTGGCAAACCAACAACACACCCTGTGCATATGATGAAACCTGTGCCACCTTCTGTCATCTGCAACATCGATGCAGGAACAGGCTACCATGGTGCTGATGCACAGGGTGTCTTTATAGCAGTATAGCAATGTTAGCATGTTGTCAGCAGTACAGTGTAATGATATGCCTGAAGGTGTAGCTGAGCAGGCATGATGCAGTAATGCTCTGATTGTCATTGTAGTATTGTTTACACCAGTGTTGGTTCCAATTGTGTATTGTCCAGACACATGCCACTTGGCTGATGTGTGCAGTATTGGCAGCATGTGTTAGAGAGTGGACAGTATGTGTGGGATGTGTGTAGCACAGATTTGCAGGTGTACAGTTGTGAACATGGTGGAGGTGCACTGTCTGCATGTACGTGCATAGTGGACACATGGCCAGGGTGACATGCTCTGTATTACACAGTAACACTCCATAGTTTCTATTGGTGGCCAGTATGCATTGTACTACACACATTTCGGAACCAGACTACACATGTGTGTATGACATGGTTTGTCACTGTGCTGTGGGTGGTACTGTTACTATCTGTCATTGTTTTGCATTCTGGTAGTATACATCATTTCCACAGCCTGACCATAACCAATCATTAGATGATGTCTTGACAACCGACACACTGATGTAGGTAACACAGCAACATTTGGATCCTTCAGGTACTATACTATGCCAGTAACCACTGGTATTCACCTGCACCCATTACTGAGACCACTCCTGTTTGGCATATAGCTCTCTTAGATACAAGCAATCACAGTAAGGATATGTCCGTCCACATCTGGTAATGCATACTGTGGCCTATAATGCATTCTCCAGATGACACACACATCCTGCACAAGGGTATCATACAGAGAAATGCCTGTTGTCAAACCCATGCTGGAAAGCTATAAGCCAAACTAAGCATAGTCATCCACCTTTACAGAGCACATTATCCCCACAGTACCACATAGGTAGTAGCCACCAACATGATGAACAGGTACCAATATGTACATGCAACCAAGTGTTACGTCATCTGTCCTTTGTTGATCACACTTCCAAAGTTATTTTGAGATCCCTCGGTGGATCACATAAGCAATAAGGGGTCTGCATGCATATCCACAAAGGTTGTTCAACACCTGTTATGAATAGTCATCATTGACGGACTTTGCTGCATTTGAACAGTTCTGACATATACCTCAGCCATAGACCATCACACACACATTCCAGTAGGAACTGTAATGACTTTGTGTGACACAGATGACCTAGGCCAGGGATCACTGCAGTGGCTGGGCTTGTCACAGGCATACAGATGTGACCTAAGGTCTGGGAAGCAGCAGCACAGTCTGGCAAGGATGACAACTGTGTTCATGGAGAAAGCAGGGTTCCCAGACATGCAATCATTGAGGTAACTTGTATGTATATGTATTTGCCACACAGCTAGCTCACATGTGCAATGCATACTGATATGTCAAACAGTAGTAAAAGCAAAACCCACAACACATTGACCAACAGTGTCACACGCATACAGCACACACACTCACCAAGTGCAGGATTCAAACCCCTACCTAACTACTTCATGACACTATAGGAATATGCATTAACATGACGTGCTATACATATTACTGGGAGTCCTTTTTTCCACAGGTATATTTGTAGGATGGTGACATCATCAGACTTAACAAAGGTTAGATTACCAATATTGAGGTGTTTCACTACTCTCCTAAAAGGGTGCTCCTGCCCAAGGAGACCACACACACACACACACACACACACACACACACATACACTTGTCCAGTGCAGGATTCAAACCCCTATCTAACTACTTCATGATACTACAGGAGTACGCATAAACATGACATGCTATATACATTACTGAGAGTCATCCTTTCCACAGGTATATTTGTAGGATGGTGACATAAACAGACTAGACGAAGTTGGTTACATTAGGTGACATTAGATGGCCTACATTAAAGGAATGTCTAAACACTTTGGACATGTGATCTTCAAAGGTGAGTTTACTATCTACCTGTGTCCCCAGGGCCATAATGACTTTCTCCGTACATGCTGGATTACCACCTATGTGGTAATTTGTGTGCACTTTGTATTACCCAAAGGGGATGACTATGCATTCTTTGCCATTCAGCTTGAGGTCATTGTATTGACACCAGGTATCTGTCTCTGTAAGACACTTCTGGACCATGTCTGTGTCAGCTGTACAGTCAATTATGGACCACAGTTTCCAGTCATCTGAAAACCTGTTCAGCCTTACACCTGCTGTGCTTGCCTGTACCTCTGAGCAGTATCTACCGAACAGGTGGGGTCCCAGGACCAAGACCTGTGTGATGCCATTTGTGACTGGCTTACAGTTGGACATGGCACCTGCAACTATGAACATGCGTGTTTGATCTGTGAGCCACTTGTCCATCCATCCTGTGACATACCTGTTCTTGTTCAAGCTGGTACACTTGTCCATGATGACAAGGTGGGGAATGGTGTGGTAAGCCCTTAGTGAGGTCCAGGTGGGCTGTGTGGACTACTTTCACCTCCATCTATGTCCATGGTAACTGTTTTAAATAAGTCAACTAGGTTTGGGAGCCAGGCTCTGCGTTTAACAAGGTGAAGTTGTGTAGAATCCAATGTCTGGAGATCTCCAATGTCTCAGTGTATGTGTTCCATGACAATTTGCTCAATAGCTCTGTAGACCAGGCTGAGTACACATATTGGGCAATGGTTTCCAGGTTCTGTTTTGGCACACCCTTTGTGGAGCTGGATGACTGTTAGTGTATGCCATTCTTTGGGGACATAGCCTGTGGTACGCTTGAGTCTGGACAGTGAATGTAGGTGAGGGTGTAGTTACTTATGGGCCTAGTGTAAGACGCAGCCTGGGACAACATACAGTCACATTGATGCTATGTTCTTAGCTTTGGTGAGGGCTGTCTTTACCTGCATGTCCATGAAGTCTGGGTCTCTGCATCCTTCTGTGATGGACACAGGCCCTTTGGGGGGGATGGGGGGAGTTTACACTGAACTTGTCCCCCTGGGTGTGGGCAATGAAAGTTGGTTTGGTGTGTGTCATTCCTTTTTTCAGTAGCTGACAGCATATTTGGAATTTGACACCTACATGTCTGGCATAGCTACCGAAGGCTTTGTGGTTGTTATTCTTACATTCCTTGGCTATTTGTCTTTAGACACTGTCCTTGGATTATTTTAAGAGCGATCATTGTTTCTTCCTAATAATGATCAGTGATGCCTTTCCTTTAGTAAAGTTAGATGTATCATGTGTTTGTTTCCTCCTTCTCTTGTCTAGCTTATTTATGGACAACAAACACCTGCTTGTTGTCCTATTTTTGGAGGAGTGCATCTTGGTTTTATTTGTGATGTCTAATTCCATGCATCCCTGTAGATGGTCATAGGATGCACTTGTAAATGATTCTGCGGATTGCATACCATCATCCTATAGCAAGGGGTCTTCGGAACGTTCCACTTTGGTCTTGGGAAGTGTGCAGTTTGCTTTTGCAGATGTCTTCACAGTGGTTTCATTGACTGTGTGTGGGGGTGGGATGGGGATGTCCAGTGTGATTACTTAATGGTCTGATATTACCAGCGAGGGTTTATCTATGTTGTGGAACACTAGTACCCCATATTGGTGATGATCATGTCCAGTATGTTGTCACCTCTAGTGGGCATGCTGACCAGCTGTTCCAGGGTGTTCAAGTTTCTTAACTCTAGGAAACATTGGGAAAAGGACGTTGTATACAAATAATTCACCCACTCTATGTTTGGGTAGTTGTAATCTCCTCATATAATGGTGTTTGATAGGACCTTTATATTTGCCATTGTTCTCCAGAATACTGAGTGAGGTTCCTGAGACAAGGTACGTGATCTGTAGCAGGCTACAATCTGATGGGCAGCTTTGTCCAATGTTAGTTGCACTTGCATGGTCTCCAAGGCCTCATGCTGTGCCAGTGACCTGGAGGTATGGATATCCATAAGGTAAATGGCTACACCCCTTCCTTTTGTATTTCACTCGTGGTCTTGGGTCCAAAGGTCAGGGTGATTGTGAGTGTTTTACGTAGATCATATCCAACAGCTCTATGTCTGACATAGCTTTGTATGTTATGCAGTGAACACCTCTGAGTAGGCGATATGCAAGGGAATACGGATGGAGTATTTTGCGATGGTCTGTGTATGACATGTATTTCGGGCCACTAATGCTCTTTGTGAGGTATTGCTGCTGGCTTTCCAGTTGTTGTAGTTATCTTGTGAGGTACATAGCAACAGTGGCGTTGTACTCTTTTAGAGTTCTAGTGAGTGGTGAGTAGAGGGGAACAATGTCCTCTTCTATTCTGCATGAGACACATTTTGTGGTGAGGTGTGCCACATAAGAGGGTTTCCTGACTACTGTGGGAATGTGCTCATCACAGTTGTATCCACCATCCACCTGTGATCCAGGGTCTCTTGTCACGCTTACAGTGTGAAGTATACTACCACCTATGTTGTAGTTCTTGGCTACAGTGTTTTTAACAAAGGTGATGATAATGCACCTTTTGGCATTAAGCTACAGCTCATGGCTTGGACAACAGCCATCTGTCTCAGTGAGGCCTTTTTGTAGGATGTCCACATCTTTAGTGTTTAGAATGATGACTCCTAGTTTCCAGTCATCTGGAAACTTCAGCAGCCACAGGCCTTACATGTTAATGTTTACTTCAGGGATGTAGATACTACACAGCCTGGGAAGTTATCTAGTCCCAAGGCTGCTGTGATACTGGCTCTGGAGAGTGTTTTTTACCTGTGCAGCCGTGATGACAGCAACTTTGCAGTCTTCCATTATAGACATGTGCTCTTTCATGGGTGAGAGGGGGGTAAAGTTAACACTGATCCTATCTGCCAGGGTGTTGGCAGTATCAGTTGGCTCTGTACATTTAGTGCCATTGAGCTGTAACTCAGAACAGATCTGAGTGTAACTATGACATGGACCTGTCTGTTGGGCAGAGATCTCCTGAGTAGACAGTATGCAACAGAGTACAGATTGGGTTACATTTTAGTCTTGTTGCATGGGGCAACTATTTGAGGCCAGTAATCCTCTTGTTAAGGTACTTAATTAGTGTTTCAAAGGCTATGAAGTTGCAATCTAATATATGTGTCATTGGATGCTAAGAAGTGTAGTACAGTAGTATGCCTCAAGCCAGTACAATTGGCAACAGTACAGACTGAAATGGTGTACCTTACATAGCAGTGCAGGCATAGCAAATGTGTATAAGTGTCAGGTGAACCCCTCATCATATGTGCACCCACAGTAACAATCAAGTGTGCCCCTGGGTAGAAATTTACAAAGAATAGCTCTCCCCCCTGTATGTAGAAATGTTGATACGTCTATGCAAAGTGTCTCATGGAAGCTCTGCAGGCACATCATGATCCCTTTTGATCTATGACACAAAGGTGTGGCCTGTTGCAAAAATACAACCTGATATTCCATACACATATAGTATAAATGTCTATACTGGGTGTGCTCACACACTCCAACAAATCTAGTGGATTTCATTCAGAATCACACAAAAATGTCATACTGGGCATGCTCACACACTTAAAAAATGAAGCAAATGTCTGGCAACAACATACTGAAAGGTCATACTGGGCATGCTCACACACTTATGCTAAATATGGAGGTGATAATAAGGGATCTATGGACAAATGTGGATAGACATCTCTACTTCCAGAAACACATTCACAAAGGTGTCAGAAAATCAGAAAATCATGCTCTGTGTTCACACAAACTGCCAAGGTCCATGCATGTAGGTTAATGGAGGTTTCCAGTACTCATCAGTTATCAGACCCATCAGAGAGTACCACAACACACTTGCGATGAATCTGACTAGGCACGTTCAGCAGCCAGAAAGACCACTGAAGTACCCTAACAAGAGGATTACTGGCCTCAAACAGTTGCCCCATGCAACAAGACTGAATGTAAGCCAATCTGTACTCTGTTGCATACTGTCTACTCAGGAGATCTCTGCCCAACAGACAGGTCCATGTCATGACTACACTCAGATCTCTTCTGAGTTACAGCTCAATGGTACTAAATATACAGACCCAACTGATATTGCCAACATCCTGGCAGATAGGATCAGTGTTAACTGTACCCCCCTCTCACCCATGAAAGAGCACATCTCTATAATGGAAGACTGCAAAGTTGCTGTCATCATGGCTGCACAGGTAAAAAACACTCTCCAAAGCCAGTATCACAGCAGCCATGGGACCAGATAACTTCACAGGGTGTGTTCCACACAAACCACAGAACGAACAGGCACCACACTGACGTACCATGTGCAGTCATAGCCCCACCTCATGTTTTGTGCCTGTTGAATGGTGCACAGTGATGGTTATCCCACTACACAAGGGTGGAGACACCAAGGACCCCAGGAACTAGCGCCCCATTAGCCTGATGAGCCCGATCTTCAAGGCCATGGAATGTATCATCATACAACATATAAAAATTACATTTGTAATCCCCAAACCCTGGACCACAACCATGTTGGGTTTGTAAAATGCAGATCATGTCACCTAAACCTGATAGATAACATTGAAGCAGTCAACAGAACTGTCAACAAGGATAAGGTGTTTCACACAGCCTATGTTGATCCTGCCACGGCTTACAACCCCACCGCACACTCTGGAAATATAGATAAACCCACTAAACTAGGTATAAATTGCTATGTGCTGCCAACAGGCTTACTGACAGAACACACACTGTGAAAGTAGCAGACTCCAAGTATGACTTTGGACCAGTGATGAGTGCAGTACCACAAGGTCAAGTCCTGTGTCTTGTCCTGTTTAGTATCTACTTCCCTGAAGTAAACTTCATCATGGAAGGTCTTTGGCTACTGAAGTTTCCAGAGGACTGCAAACTAGGAGCCATAATTGTAAACACTACAGATGTGGATATCCTACAAAAGGGCCTCAATGAGACAGATGGCTGTTGTCAAAGCCACGGGCTCTAGCTCAATGCCAAAAGGTGCATTGTCATCCCCTTTGTTAAAAACTCTGTAGCAAGAACGACAACATAAGTGGTAGTATACTTAACACTGAAAGTGTGACAAGAGACCTTGGGTCACAGGTGGACACTGGACACAATTGTGATAATCACATCCCCGCAGTAGTCAGAAAACCCTGCTATGTGGCACACCTCATCACAAAATGTGTCTCATGCACAATAGAAGAGGACATTGTTCCCCTCTACTCATTACTCACTAGAACTATAATAGAGTACAACACCACTTTTGATATGTACCTCACAAGACAACTACAACAACTGGAAAGCCTGCAGCAATACCTCACAAAGAGCATTAACGGCCTGAAATACAAGCCATACACAGACCATCTCAAAATGCTCCATCAGTACTCCCTTGCATATCGCCTTCTCAGATGTGTTCACTGCCTAACATACAAAGCTTTGTCAAGCACAGAGCTGTTGGACATGCTTCACGTAAAACACTCACAATCCCTCTGACCTTCAGACCCAAAACCATAAGTGAAATACAAAAGGAAGGGGTGTACCCATTTACCTTATGGATACCCACACCTTCAGGTTAGTGGCACAGCATGAGGCCTTGGAGACCATGCAAGTGCAACTAACATTGGGCAAAGCTGCTCATCAGATTGTAGCCTGCTACAGATCACCTACCTTGTCACAGGAACCTCACTCAGTATTCCTGAGAACAGTGGAAAATATAAAGGTCCTATCAAACACCATTATATGAGGTGACTACAACTACCCAAACATTGAGTGGGAGGATTACTTGTGTACAACATCCTTTGCCCAGTGTTTCCTAGAGTTTAAAAGCTCTAACACCCTGGAACAGCTGGTCACCATGCCCACTAGAGGTGACACCATACTGGACATGATCATCACCAACATGGGGTACCAGTGTTCCACAACAGAGATAAAACCCTCGCTGGTAATATCAGATCATAAAGTAATCACACTGGACATCCACATCCCGCACCCCCACCCAGTCAATGAAACCACCGTGAAGACATTTTCAAAAGCGAACTGCACACATCCCATGACAAAAGTGGATAGTTCCAAAGACCTCTTGCTACTGGAGAATGGTATACAATCTGCTGAATCAGTTACAAGTGCATCCTATGAGCATCTACAAGGATGCATGGATCGAAACATCACAAATAAAACCACGATGCACTCCAACAAAAATAAGAATACAATCTGGTGGTCGTTGGCCATAAATAAGCTAGACAACAGAAGGAGGAAACTAACACCTGATAGAGCCAACTTCACTAAAGGAAAGGCATCACTGATCATCCTTAGGAAGAAGCAATGATCGCTCATAAAATAATTCAAGGACACTTTCAAAAGGCAAATTGCAAAAGACTGTAAAAATAACAACCACAAAGCCTGCGGTAGCTATACCAGACATGTAGGTGTCAACTTCCAAATATGCTGTCAACTACTGACAAATGGCAAGGAATATACTCAACCAACTTTCATTGCCCACATCCTGGTGGACAAGTTCAGTGTAAATGTCCCCCCATCACCCCCAAAAGGGCCTATTTCCATCACAGAAGGACGTAGAGCCCCAGACGTCATGGACATGTAGGTAAAGACAGCCTTTTCCAAAGCCAAGAACACAGCATCAATGAGACTGGATGGTGTCCCAGGCTGCATCTTACACTAGGGCCAAAAGGAACTACACCCTCACCTACATTCACTGCCCAGACTCAATCGTACCACAGGGCATGTACCCAAAGAATGGCATACACTAACAGTCATCCAGCTCCACAAGGGGGGTGCCACAACAGAACCTGGAAACCATTGCCCTATATGTCTACTCTGCCTGGTCTACAAAGCTATTGAGCAAATAGTCATGGAACCCTTAAACAGAGACATTGGGGCCCTCCAGACACTGGACTCTACACAACCTTGCCTTGTTAAAGTCAGATCCTGCCTCCTAAACATAGTTGACTTACTTCAAACAGTTACCAAGGACATAGATGGAGGTGAAAGTAGTCCACACAGCCCATCTGGACCTCACTAAGGACTTTTTACACCATTCCCCACTCTGTCATCATGGACACGCTTACCAGCCTGAACATCAACAGCTATGTCACAAGATGTGTGGCCAAGTGGCTCTCAGATCAAACACACATGTTCAGAGTTGCTGGTGCCATGTCCGACTCTAAGAAAGTCACAAATGGCATCCCACAGGTCTTGGTCCTGGGACCCCACCTGTTCAGTAGACACTGCTGAGAGGTACAGGCAAGCACAGGAGGAGTATGGATGAACAGGTTTGCAGATGACTGCTAATTCTGGTCCATAATCAACTCAATGGCTGACACACACATCCTCCAGAAGGGGCTTACAGAGACAGATACCTGGTGTTAAAACAATGCACCAAGAAGAATGACAAAGAATGCATAGTCATCCCCTTTGGCTAAAACGAAGTGCAAACAAATTACCACATAGATGGTACTCCAGTATGTATGGAGAAAGTCATGAAGGCCCTGGGGACACAGTTAGATAGTAAACACTCCTTTGAAGATCGCATGGCCAAAGTGTTTAGACATTCCTTCTATGTAGCCCACCTAATGTCACTTAATGTAACCAACTTTGTCTAGTCTGATGATGTCACCATCCTACAAATATACCTGTGGAAAATAGAATTTACAGTAATGTGTAAAGAGCGTTGTCTAAATGTGTACACCTGTAGTATCATAAACCAGTTAGGTAGGGATTTGAATCCTGCAGTTGACAAGTGTGTCTGTCTGTTTGTGTGTGATCTCCTTGGAGAAGAGCAACCTTTTGGAGAGTACTCAAACACCTTAAAAGTGGTATACTAATCTTTGTCAGGTCTGATTATGTCACCATCCTACAAATAAACCTGTGGAAAAAAGAACTCACAGTAAGGTGGATAGCACGTTGTGTAAATGTATACTCCTGCAGTAACATAAAGCAGTTAGATAGGGGTTTGAATACTGCACTTGACAAGTGTGTGTGTGTGTCAGTTTGTGTGTAAATTCCTTGTAGAGGAGCAACCTTTTTGGGGAGTACTCAAACACCTTAAAAGTGGTATACTAATCGTTGTCAGGTCTGATGATGTCACCATCCTACAAATATACCCGTGGAAATAAAAAGCTCACAGTAATGTGTATAGTGTGTCGTGTAAATGCGTACTCCTGTATTAACATAAAGCCAGTTAGGTAGGGGTTTGAATCCTGCACTTGACAAGTGTGTGTTTCTGTTTGTGTGTGATCTCCTTGGAGAGAAGCAACCTTTTGGAGAGTACTCAAACACCTTAAAAGTGGTATACTAATCTTTGTCAGGTCTGATGATGTCACCATCCTACAAATATACCTGTGGAAACAAGAACTCACAATAATATGTACAGTGCATCATGTAAATACGTACTCCTGTAATAACATAAAACATTTAGGCAGAGGTTTGAATCTTGCACTTGACAAGTGTCTGTTTGCGTGTAAACTCTTAGGAGAGGAACAACCTTTTCGGGGAGTACTCAAACACCTTAAAAGTGGTATACTAATCGTTGTCAGGTCTGATGATATCACCATCCTACAAATATACCTGTGGAAATTAAAACACACAGTAATGTGTATAGCGCGTTATGTAAATGCGTTCTTCTGTAGTAATATAAAGCAATTAGGTAAGGGTTTGAATCCTGCACTTGACAAGTGTTTGTGTGTGATCTCCTTAGAGAGGAACATCCTTTTGGAGAGTACTCATCCTGCACTTGATAAGTGTGTGTGATCTCCTGGGAGAGGAGCAACCTTTTTGGAGAGTACTCAAACACCTTAAAAGTGGTATACTAATCTTTGTCAGGTCTGATGATGTCGCCATCCTAGTAATATACCTGTGGAAAAGAGAGCTCACAGTGATGTGTATAACGCATCGTGTAAATGTGTTCTTTTATAGTATCATAAACCAGTTAAGTAGGGGTTAGAATCTTGCACTTGACAAGTGTGTGTGTCTGTTTGTGTGTAAACGCCTTGGAGAGAAGTAACCTTTTTGGAGAGTACTCAAACACCTTAAAAGTGGTATACTAATCTTTATCAGGTCTGATGATGTCACCATCCTACAAATTCACCTGTGGAAACGAGAACTCACAGTAATGTGTATAGCGTGTCATGTTAATACATACTTCTCTTATATCACGAAGTAATTAGGAAGTGGTTTGAATCCTGCACTTGGTGAGTGTGTGTGTTTGCTCTATGTGTGCGATACTGCTGGGTTGTGGGTTTTCCTTTTACTACTGTATGAAATATCAGTATGACACCAGTATGTGCATTGCACATGTGAGTTAGCTGTGTGGCAAATACATATACATACATGTGACCGCAATTATTGCATGTGTGGGAACCCTGCTTTCTCCAAGAACATATGACATCTTTTCAAGAATGTGCTGCTGCTTTGCAGACCTTAGGTCACATCTGTATGCTTGTGAAAAGGCCAGCCACTGCAGTGATCCCTGGCCTAGGTCAACTGTGTCACACACACTCATTACAGTTGCTATAGAATTGTGTGAGTGAGGGTTTATGGCTGAGGTATATGTCAGACCTGTTCAAACGCAGCAGGGTCTGTCAATGATGGCTATTCATTATAGGTGTACAACAACCTTTGTGGATATGCATGTAGACCCCTTATTGCTTATGTGATCCACTGAGGGATTCAAACATTCCTTTGGAAATATGATTGTCAAAGGACAGATGACGTACCACTTGGTTGCATGTACACATCGGTACCTGTTCTTCATGGTGGTGGCCACTACCTATGTGGTACTGTGGGGATACTATGTTCCATAAAGGTGGATGACTATGCTTTGGTTGGCTTATAGCTTTACAGCATGGGTTTGACAACAGGGATCTGTCTGTGTGATACCCTTGTGGAGGAAGTTTGTGTCATCTGGGGAATGCATAATAGGCCACAGTATACATTACCACAAGTGGACGGACATATCCCTACTGTGATTGCTTGTACCTAAGAGAGCTATATGCCAAACAGGAGTGGTCTCAGTAATGGGTGCAGGTGAATACCACTGGTTACTGGCATAGTATAGTACCTGAAGTGTCCAAATGTTACTGTGTGTCCTACATCTGTGTGTCAGTTGTCAAGACATCATCTAACGATTGGTTATGGTCAGGCTGTTGAAGTTGTGTATACTACCAGAATGCAAAACAATGACAGATAGTAACAGTATCACCCACAGCACAGTGTCAAACCATGTCATACACACGTGTAGTCATTCCGAAATGTGTGTAGTACAATGCATACTGGCCACCAATCGAGACTATGGAGTGTTACTGTGTAATACAGGGCATGTCACCCTGCCCATGTGTCCACTATGCAAGTAAATGCAGACAGTGCACCTCCACCATGTTCACAAATGTACACCTGCAAATCTGTGCCACACACATCCCACACATACTGTCCACTCTCTAACACATGCTGCCAATACTACACACATCAGCCAAGTGGCACATGGGTGGACAATACACTATTGGAACTAACCCTGGTGTAAACATTACTACTTTGACAATCATAGCTTACATGCATCATGCCTGCTCAGCTACACCTTCAAACATATCATTACACTCTACTGCTGACAACATGCTAACATTGCTATACTGCTATAAAGTCACCCTGTGCATCAGCACCATGGTAGCCTGTTCCTGCATCAATGTTACAGATGACAGGAGGTGGCACAGGATTCATCATATGCACAGGGTGTGTTGTTGGTTTGCCAGACGCCTACAGTGAGCCATACAATCGACATGTATGTGTGTGTGTGTGTGTGTGTGTGTGTGTGTGTGTGTTTGTGTGAGGGCCAAGAGTACTGCTATGGGCCAGTGTTGATGTAATGTGTGCGTGTATGTGGTAGCCCTAGGTGTCTTGTTTATGTGTGTGTGTGTGTCTGCATGCACACAGTTCCACTATGTGGCTGCCAAATACGGGTATTTGTGGGACAACCACAGACTGTACCTGCCAGGCTTTACAGATCACTGTCTCTGGCCATGGATACAGTACCTGTGCCTGGCAGGGGTGCTACTGACACTATCAGGTATTAAGCCTGACTGGGTACTATCCCCAGAGGTAGATGGATGTACACTGGACCCAGGTCCCTGCTGGGACTGTCCAGAGCCACGTGCACATGGTCTTCTAGGACGGTCTATGGACAGCCCACCCCAATATTGCTGGGGCTGGTACTGGCACTACGGGAGTGGCTGTGACTTGAGGGACGTCCGCGGTGACTGCAAGCTGCTGATGTTGCTGGCATACGTCCATGCCGATGTCTCACCCATCCCGCACTGTCCTGACACATGGACATGACATTGCGGAGGACATCTAATGTCTCACCCCAACATCTATCCATGACCTCAGTGTAATTATGGATGGCACTTACTAGGTCACGGATACTGTCATTTATTTAAAGCGGTGTTATGTGCCCTCTGTGCCCTTAGTCCCTGTCTGGTGTACTGTTCCATATGTGCCTGTGCCTCCATGACAGCCTGGAACATGCGTGAGGTTGTAAGACCTGTGGCACATCTGCCAGGGTCATGATGACCAGCAGTGCTCTGACGAGAACCCCTTGACATCTGCCTAAGTGGTACCATCCCAGATCTCTGGGCATGGCTGCTGTGTCTGGATGTATGTGCCATAGGTACCACACTGTCCTGGCCATTGCCGACTGTATACTGTACCTCAGCTAAGGGCATTGGTGATGAGGGATGTATTGGCAGTATGACTGTGTGCATGGATGGGGTGGACAGCTGTGTACTGTCGATTGGTGGTCCAACGATAGACCCCGGCAAACATGCCTGTGCCTCAACACACCTATCTTCATTATCACTATGTGACTCAGTAATATCAGATTCCCTGCTGCAGTGAACCAGCCCAACATCAGAACCTGTGAGAGGATGATAGGGAACACACTTTACTACCTGTACATGATGTCAGAACACATGCACACATGCATACATGCACACATGAACACATGCACACATGCACACAAACACATGCACACATTCACACACGATCACATGCACACATGCACACATAGACACATGAACACATGCACACATGCCCATATGAACACATGAACACATGCACACATTCACACATGCACACATGCACACATGAACACATGAACCCACGATCACATGCACACATGAACACATGCACACATGCACACAAATACACTCCTCACTAAAGCAGAGACACACACACACATGCACACACACACACACACACACACACACACACACACACACACACACACACACACACACACACACATACACACACCACCAGCAATCCAGAACATACCCAATAGCAGTTGATGGTGGGGTACGGTATCACAAGACAAACAGTCATATCACACGTGTCAGCATACAGGATGTGTGTTGCTCAACATCATGCAGTGTGAGTGTAGACAGTCCTTGTTAATAACAGTATACATGGCTTTGATGCATGTGTGTTGTTGTTCAGTGATTGTCCTCACCCTGGAATGCAATGTGTATATGGACAGAACATTGCTGTGCAAGTATTACAAGCTTTTCAATGTGCTGTGCACCATCACTCACGGGTATACATACCATGGCTGGATGTTTATCTGTGTGTCACATAGATATCTGTTACTAATTACAGCGTCTGTGTCTTTAGAAGATAATTGTGGACACCGGTTTAGCTCATGCATGCTATGTATATGCACAGGATGACTGGTGCGTGTACACCTGATGGAATACCATTGGCAACATAGCCATTGTACAGTAGTTATGGTGAGTGTAGAACATATTGTGGACATGCCAGTGCCAGCCA
This sequence comes from Protopterus annectens, assembly GCF_019279795.1. Taxonomy (NCBI): domain Eukaryota; kingdom Metazoa; phylum Chordata; order Ceratodontiformes; family Protopteridae; genus Protopterus; species Protopterus annectens. The sequence goes on along the minus strand of NC_056737.1, from coordinate 948,618,375 downwards.
TGTCATGGCATGCTACAACGCAACTGCAACATTAAACATTACACATACACAATGTGTGTCATGTGACCTATACACTCAATAGCATTACAAGACATATATGTGTCACTTTGTGCAAATTGTGATTGCTATGCATATTGTGTATAGGTGCATATGTTTGCACACACACAATACTGATGTGTATAGCAATGAATGCTATGTGTAGTACTGTGGTTACTGTGACTGGATGACGTGCTGTACTATGAGCCATCATCATGCAGCATCATGTGGTCACTCAAGGCTACTTATGTGTGCCAGACCGGCACCTATCATGCTGTACCTGAACTGTAGTACCATGGCTACATTCACCATTTCACAGCCAGTTGTTACATGGGTTTGTAAGGTGCCCAATAGGGAGCATAGCCTAACATGAAAGTGTTGTGTGTTGGAGAGTGTCGCACTGCCCCATCATAGGCCTCTACCCCTCAGGTATATTATGTGTGCTGTGTGGATGACATTTGGGATACTGGAGTGTGACCTTACAGCATGTGTCTGAATATGCTATGTGTAGCATATTAACATGTACTGCGTTTGACGGAGTTGTGTATGTCGTGTGCATGTGTATCAACTGCCTGTCCAATGTCTACTATAGTGTAGCCACAATTGTTTGGGATGCTCTGTATATTGTATGTGTTTGAGGCAGCCACTCATGTTACTGGATGTGTATAGTCTCACAGCAAACATGCACAGCATGCATTATGCGTAGGTGTGTTACATGTGTACATAGTTTACACCTCACCTATGACATGCACATTTTGTTAGCAATATTAAATGTAGAGCACACTCACCAGCATGGGGCTGCTGCCTTGCTGTCACACCAGAGTGACCTACAAGGATATGAAACAGTTTGTCAGTGGCAACAACTGTGGCATTGCTACTGTGGCATTGCTACTGTGGGTTGGCAATCTTACAGTAGCACAATGGTTGACAGTCACAGGCCAAAACATCATGTTCCAAATTATCAGTATTGAACAACACCAGGCACGACATCTTCTAACTACACAGTACATATCTCACATATGCATGATCTAACAATAGAGGTAACAGTAGTCTACAGATATGCCATCTTACCTGCACGCTCCATGTGAACATGCTGGGGGGCTCCGGTCTCCATGATGATGCATGTGTGCTGTTGTTGTTGTTGGCTGGGAGCCCCCAGGCTCAGGAGCAGCTCCTCCACTCTGGTGAGGGGGGGATGGGTGGCAACCCCACCACCTGTGGCAAGCTGTTGCCTATGGAATCAGACGCACGCTGCCGGACATGTCTAAGTAAATCACTGCAGTGATGTCATACCTGCTCATACGTCTGGTTATGCATGCCTATTTCATTTATCCTACGGACAACATCTTGCCACAGTGCAGTCCGCTCATGCGGGTCCTGGCTGGTTCTTGCAAATAGCAGGGTGTAGTGTTGGATGAGACAGTTTGTTAGTATCTCATCCTCTGCACGGCTATAGGCTGGGTTGCGATGGTGGGACATGACCCTGGAAGACAATAAAACAATATGTGTGAGCAAGTCATGTGGCACACTTAACATTCTACAATACAGATATCACTGAACTGCCATCAATAACAAACATTTGTCTGTCAGAGGATACACACTTTCAATACCACATATCAGTGCTCAACCCACAACTGCCTGACAGTGCCTGACATGCTCTATATATTAAAACATTCTCTGCACAGCAGCTAAGAGAAACCACTATGTAAGACTATGCAACAGTACATGGCACACTGTATGCGACACAATGCACCACCTAGCCACAGCAGGTATATATCAAGCTAATGCATAAAGGAATTTGTAATCCATTGCAATGATTGTAAAGTCCAGTAACAGTATTACCAGTATACCACAATAGTTGTTGATGGAAAACACCTGCCCACAATATGTGCACATTCGTGACTATTGGTGGCATACTGCTGTACTAGACTATACATGTTGCTAGATACGCACTTATATCCTGTAACACACATATGACCGAGGGCATGTTACAGACATACCCACACACACATCAGACATACATACAGGACACAGAGGTATGGCAACCCAGATGAGCTTTACGTGTGTACCATACAGTACTGAGTGTCAGTGCTTACAAACCCTTATGCCTGAGATATGTAATCTATGAGGACTACAAGGAACACACAAAACAGTGTTTCCAAGCAATGTGGACATACACCATACTGTGCTGTTTAGGCCTACAGCTTCAGGTAGTACTACAGTTCATACTGGGGTATGATTCACCAGCAGTAACAATCAATGAGCATACATGTACTGCTTTATCCTCCAATGGCACACTCCAGTTAACACAAAGGGACTACGTCAGACCGTATGCCATACTGCTTTTTCTGGCTAGCAATAGCATACACATCTTTTTTTGGGATCAGAGCTAGGACACATAATACCATGACAGAAACAGTTTCCCACTAAGCTATCCCACATATACACAACTGTGACACATTCACCAACACATTCACCATCACACTTAGTCAACCTCACATAGCAATTATTGCAATAAGTACATGTGAGTGTGCATTGGTTCATAGGTAGGTAATAGGCTATTGGCCCTAGGGCCAATAAAAGCCTAGCCAGACGGTACCCTGGCCTTTGACACCCAAGTAATTTCCTTTCATGTGTCTCTGTCAAGCAGAGCCACAAAGGTGATTTCCAGGGTGTATTTCCTATCTCCCATCCAATCATCAAGACTATTCGTGACGAGTGCTACTGAAGGGCTTTGTTTGCTATTGATAGGTAGTTTGTTCCAGAGTATGGGATGTCTCTGAGATAGGAATCTATCCATCCAACATGTTCTGTTTATTGAGGTGACTAGGTTTAGGTCCCTAGAGCATGTAGCTCATAGGGATTGTGATCTGTTTATGTGGAGCATGTCCAACAGCTTTGGGTTTGACATAGCTTTGTATGTTAGGCAGAGGTCACCTCTGGGTTGCCGGTATGCGGCACAGTCTAGCTGTGGTTTTGTGAGACAGTCTGCATAGGGCATCTGTTTGAGGACAGTATTACTCTTTGTGAGGTATGCCTGTGGCCTTTCCAGTTGCTGTAGATGTCTTGTGAGGTACATACCAGAAGGGCAATTGTACTCTATAATGGGTTTTGTGAGTGATGAGTAAAGGGGAACACTGACCTCTTTTTCCCTAGATGACACAGCTTTTGTGATGAGGTGTGCCATGTAGACAGATTACATGACTAGTGTGGCACTGTGATTATCAAGGGGAGACTACTGTACACCTGTGCCCCATGATCTCTTATCACACTTTCGGTGTTAAGTCGACTACTACCTATGTGGTAGTTCATGGGTACAGAGTATTTCGCAAAAGGGATGCCAATGAATTTCAGATATTGAGCTTGAGGCCATGGCTTTGTTACCAGGCATCTATCACAGTAAATATTACTCAGTCTCTCCCTCTCTCTCTCTCTCTCTCTCTATATATATATATATATATATATATATATATAAACATCCATTGGTGTACATATAAATATACATATAGGCACATATACAATCCACCTTTCATGGTGGGAATATCAGTTATGCGAAGTATGTGAGGTATACAGTTATGTAATGAAATTGCACAGTCTTGTGCGAAATGCATTGAAGCTGTTCTCAGCCCATGTGGCTTTACCTGGCCTCACTGGCTGCAACACTGCAATCCTAACAAATCACACCCACAGCATTTAACCACCACATGTCGTATACCAGCAATGTATGCTGGCTTGTTTACCACAAACTACTACCTACATACTAATATGCACATAACAACCTTCACCAACATGTATATGGCCTCCCTTCAGAAGCAGTTACAGTATGTCCCTTGCTCTATGCACATGTACAGATGCTAATATATCTGACACTGATATATCTCTCCCTATGTGTGTGCTATACACACACAAGGTCCACACTGTTGTACGTCCCTGGACCTCATGGCTGACCTGTTGGGCCTTGCTGCAACATGAACAGGTGTCACGTGTGAGCACACAGTAATATTAGAGGGTGTATACATAGCTGCAAATGCTAGATTAGCAAACTTAGCCTGGTACAGTAGTTGCCAATGCTAAGCTACATGTTTATATGACTATCATGCATGTTTTAGTCTGTCACATCCATGATTATATAGCTGCATGCACTACTCCCCCAAACAGCCATTGTCCACACTACTGTACAGAACACAGATAACATGGTTCAGATGTTTGACATTTAATGCTGAGCTAGATATATCACAGTTATGTCCCACTGCACACAGCTACACACTGATTTGTCCATGGCAGTAGTTATGCAGGGCATCTGTGCATAGATACGTACTGCTGCCACATATTGATGTTTCAAAGTATGTAGAGTGGTCTTCAAATACATCTACTACATGCCAGTAAATACATATCTGTTACATACCTTTCCTTTGTATGAGTTCGTATTTTTGGTTTGGTGTATCTGTGGCTTAATGTAATTATTTTTTTTATGTTTTTTTTTTTGTATTTGTTAGTTTATTATATATACATATAAATATATATATATATATATATATATATATATATATATATATATATATTTTTTTTTTTTTTTCCCCCACTGGTGTGGGTGGGGGTGTGAGTCTCTCACTCTCTCTGTCTCTGTCTCTGTGTCTGTGTCTCTCTCTCTCTCTCTCTTTCTCACCGTCTGCAATGGGATGATTGCATGTGTGACCAGCAGGTACAGCCTGCTTTTATAGGTATCTGCATATGTGCATGTGATGGCCTCTGCACTAATTGGTTGCCACCATTTGGTAATTGCATGCAGCCTGATGTGTGGTAATTGCAGTACTCAATGTCATAGCAACCCAATGCTATAAATTGCTATGTCAGTTAGGCGTAGCCCTTTCAGCTTTCCAAAGTGGGACCCATGCTTGTTTGCTATGGACACCGTTGTGTAAGTCAGAAGGTTGGTATAGTTCTTATATCTGAAGCTAGGGGTGTAGCCAGTGATACGAATGTTGTACTAAGACCTGAATGTTGCCACTTCTACTACACAGTTGTCAGTGTAGAATTGTACTCACCCCTACAAATGCTAATACAAGTTACATGGGAGTATGTAGTTTCTTTTCTACTTATACAATTAACTGCCATACAAAAGTAGTTGTTGAGATGTATTCATTTGGCACATGAACTGTTTGTGAACTGCTATACTGTGAATATTTATTTACTCACTTTGGAACAGTTTGTGCTTTTTTAATGTTGACATTAGCACAAGCTGCTCAAGACAACTGGACAAATTTCTGTACTGAGTATGCCTACCTACATCCTTGGTAGATCCTGAACACACAGGTTTATTGTACATTTGGGTAGGGGTGCAGTAGGATAGAGAGCATTATGTATTAATGTGTGAACTTTATCTTGCTGGAATTAAAGGGTTGCTGTGTGCCTGTTAGTTTACCAAGGCAAGTAGTCTGTCTGCGTAGCTCCCAACTGTGGACCTATCCAGATGGTAGCCAGAGGTTAGCCTGTTATTTTTTATGCACCACACCGGTCTTTTCAGCACTGGAACAATGGCATTGTCACAGTTGGTTGCTACCAGTACATGGCTACATCTCTTGGTATTTCAGTGTTGTACTCCTACATAAGGGTATGCTTCTGGAACTCCTTCCAAAGCTATTTGCACAGTGTGTAACAGCAGAATAGCTGATATGCCTGTGTGTTTCTGCCTCTGCCAGGCCTCTCAAACACTCAGGTACATATTTAAACAGTAAAAGTAGGTTGAAGTGAGGTACACCTTTACAATATTAGAAACATTATGTTGAGACTTTGAGAGAACCAGAGCATATGGATTAATACACATTTCCTGAAGTACAAGCGGTGTCTAACTCTTACTTATTGTCATTATTCATTAAGTGTAATTCACCACCTTTCTGCCTAACATCAGTAGCTTTCAGATGGATTCAGAGGGACACAGCTAAAACCTGTCTCGAAATCAGGGACATGCCTGTAAATTAGTCACAGTTGGGAAGTATAGTCTCTGCCCTAATCAGATATGCTAGTCTTTGTCCTGCTATGATACTGTGTGGGGGTTGTAAAGTGCTGCTGTAAAATTATTTCCTGCTTGAATGGCTGGTTCTCTTTTCACCGTCATGTAATGCAATTCCACAAGAACTGCTGATACAGATCCACAGAACAGGATTTGTGTTATGTCATTCCTATTTGTCCTTTACATTCACTCATTCTGATGCATGATATATTGATTTCAGCAGCAATTTGTTGTATGTTTACCATGGCTCGGTGGTACTTCATGCAGTCTAGTGTGCACAAGGTCCGGGGTTCGAACTGCTGATACCAGATGCCATCGCCAGCTGAGGTGGGACAGGTGGGTCTGCTGGGACCGGCCTTCCCATATGTTCTATGTTTAGGAGGATTTAATGACAATATGGGTTAGTAATAGCCAACAGCATTCCAATTTAGTTGTAACAGCATACAGTAGTATTCCCATTAACCCAACACACCAGAGTTCCAACAGTTGAACAGCAAGCATAACACATGCATATATAGAACAACAGTGGACATTCCAACAGCATGCAGGATTGATTGGTGGCAACAGGCCACCAAGATTGTGGTATGTGAACAGGGCACATGCATTGAAGTAAATGCAGATATTTATAAACCAATAGGACATGTGTCCCAACAAATGTTATGAGATTTGACATACCCATTGAGTGTGGAATTGCATTGTTTATGCACATACAGTAGGGTGTAAAAAGATACCTCCATTAACAACTTATATATACTTATAGTTTACACTACATTCCTATTGACTGCAGTTATATATCCCCTACATGTATTATTACACTAGGCAATGTCCGTTAAATTGTGGAATGGGTTTTGCTAGTTCTTGATATTCCTGACCTGTGTCTGACATACAAACTGTCCTAGATGCAGATGTTACTGCTACATATTTATATTTTTCATTTATATTTCTGTATCTACATATCTGGATGTGTTCAGGTGACATTATCAGGTATATGTTGACAGCCCCCTACATTTCTAGCAGCACATTGACATTTCTGGGGAACACAATAACAAGCTACTCATGTGCCAGATTAACCTGTACATGCCGGCCATGAACCGACAGTTGAGGACTGTATATATGCTTAACAGCTACTGGCACTCCTTTCATCCACTTTATATGGGCCTACCCATGTGTGGGTTGAATGCTCTTAATACAATAGCACTATTTCTATAATGCAAGGGTACAACAACATATCAAAGAAAGTGACACGGACACACTTTAGGAATTACACCTTTATTAATTACATTACACTCTTTTCTAGTGGCTCTCTCATTTATTTGATATATCAGTGCATGCAGAGGTCTTTTATTCAAGACATATTATACCTTTATTAATGGGTTACAACACCATTTCATGCTGTCTCACTTATTTTATATAACAGTACATGCAGAGAAGTTATTCCACACTTATTATACCTTTATTAATGGGTTACAACACTCTTTAACAGGCTCTCTCACTTCTTTTATATGACCACACATGCAGAATAATTACTAACCTGCCTGGTGGCACAGCCTTAGCAGCCTATCTGTATAGGCTTGCTGATTTGCAGCACAGACACCTGCAGCTGTGAAGTAAATGAAGGGATATCTACACGGTAGTGGTGCTGCGGTAGCATTGTCACCTCACAGCAAGACGTTGTCATGTTTGATTCTCAGCTAGAGGGTCTTCTTTGTGGAGGCATGCATGAATTGGCATGCCTTCGTTGAAGGTTGTGCGTCAGGGCTGGTAAATCGGCACGTAAAAATCCACTACCAAACATTAGTGGACCGGAATTCCACTGTGGTGACCCCTAACTGGGATAAGCCGAAAGACACAACATTGAGACATACCTATCCATAATATAGACTACAATAGCAATTCTTACATACTTCATTCCATGGCTACATACTCAGTAGTGGGGAATTTTCCATTCCACAGGCCTCCTGTATCCACTGGTTCAGTCGGTCCTCCTTGCGTCTCTTCAGGTCTGCATAGTGGTGTCTGACCTGCTCACCAGTCAGGGGGACACCTGTGGCACTGGTGAGATCATGTGCTAAACGGTTCCAGCCTTCTGCTTTGTACTCAGTGCCCTGAAACTGGCCCTGCAGGAGTCTTGCATCATGATGATGGATGAGGAGCCAAACCATAACTTTTGACTCCTCAATGTCCCTCCATTGTGCTCGAAAACGAGAGCCCTCCCCAACACCGGCCATACTGTCTGCAGATGGGAGCTACAACCAGTTATGGCAATTATTCCCACCTATGGAGCTTAAATATGCCTCATTTCCCGCACTTATTTGTGATTGGCTGGTTTTGAAAAATCTCAGCTAAGAGCAAACCTGCTTAGCAATGAGTAAACTTCCATTGATATATATGAGTGTGTTGGAAATGCATCCATATTTAAAGCTGTCATGGCTTAGTGGTCTAGTACTGTGATTATGGTGCATAGTATCCCGAGTTCGAGGCCTGTCATTGCTATTTATTTTACTACTGGCCAGACCGGATAGGAGGTGTGGCTATGTTTAGTCGATTTTGCTCAGCTTTGCCCAATGTTGCTTGACGTTGCTCTACGTTGCTCTACGCTGCCTGACATTGCTCGACATTGAGCTAGTTGGCGCGATGCGCAGCTCCACGCAAAACTATTGCGCTAGTTAAAGCAGTGCTAAGCTATGAGCAATTATACTTCACTGTGCTTAATACTAGTTAACTTTGCTTAGCAGTGCTTCACATTACTTATGCATGACCATTCCACCTTTTTATATATAAATAAAATATCGCTCACGACCACATAGGCCATTTCAATGCATTTTACTGAAATTTAAAAGGTAAATGTCAGGAATTCTTTTTATGCACACATTTCATACAGAAAATAGAAAGGGGAGTGGTGGAACTCGAACCGGGAATGCCTCCTCTTTGTGCGAGGGTTCTACCACTATGCTATTGCTATTTGGCTTAATTTGCATATAAGTAATTTATTATCCTCTTCGATGTCTACACTGCTAACTGTAGCTAAGCAATGGGTAAACCCGCACATTCACATGCAAATATGAGCAGCAATACTGGGAATTATAAAAAAAAAACAAGGAAGCTTTACATTTTACACTTGTACAGGGATTTAGAATGTGGGGGAGTGTAGTGTTGGGTATGTAGACATCTGAGCGGACTCGCTCATTTCAGTTGACATTTGCTGTTTAGGCACTTGCAGGGGCATGGATATTTGGACTGCTCGTCAGTCTGACACACCCCCTGCACTCGTGCATGCTCCATGTTAGCCTTAGAGTTGAGTCAGCTCACCCTCATGAATATGCATGATTCGCTGACATCATACTCTTAGACTGCAGTGTCCATGTAAGACTTAGTTAGTCTTACACGAAGGATTAGTGAATCCTGGCCATAGACTTTAAAACTATGCAATTTATGAAACATATTAACAGAAAAATAACAAAGTATGTTTAATACTTAATTAATGAATAAAAACATTATAAGAAACTCTTGATTAAAACTCTCTGAAAAACAAAATAATAAGTAGTGGTTAAAGGGTCCAAACTTCATGAAATGGTCCTACCCCAACAAAAAAATATCACTTTAAGTTAAAAAAGGTAATATAAATGTGTGTGGTTACAATTTGTCTGCTCTTGTCCTCAGCGCAGGAATAATGGAAATGCTATTGTTCAAATCTTGTGGGGGGTAGTTTAAAGCATTAAGGCCCTGTATTTAAGCCTATTCTTGGCCATTGTAGGACTTAATTGTATTTTATTAAATGTTTTTACTATGTGTACTACAATTGACTCTTTATTTCTATGCCCACTTTTTCCGTAGTAACCCCTAGCACAGGATAAGTTTCATTCTAAGTTTTGTACTGTGCTATCATTGTACTTTGGCAAAAAATGAAATCAAAATAAATAACAAAGTGTAAATAATAGAGTAAACGTATTACTGTGAGACTGTAAGGGAGAATGGAGTAATGGAGTAGATCATAAAACAGAACCGTCTGTCAGATGCTAACAGCCAGACCCCCAGAATACCCTTAAAATCTGCACTAGTCTCTGTCTTACTGGATGAAGTCTACCATCATACGCTTGGAATCACCAAGCCTACATCTTTGGTCCTGGCATTTTTGGTGCCATGTAGCCTCTACTTTAATGGTAATGACTGGCTGATTGAAACCCTGACTCTTTTCCTCCAGGATGGTTAACCCAGTGTCAACCATTCACTCCTACTGTCCCCTATCTGGTTCTTCCAGCATCCAAGCCATTATTTGAACTTATGTCATCGTGGTCATAGTCAGAGCTTTATTCACCAATGGCAAAGAGGTGGGATATGGCCAATTATAACCCTGGCATCATCAGCCATTTTGACTTTGTCAAGCTTCCACAAATGAGTTAATAATCATTCTTCAAGCATCCATTTCTCAAATTACATCACAACAAGTTTGGGCCATTTTAGCGCCATATCTCATGGTGAGACAATTGGAGGTAATAAGCTATATCTATGGGAAAATCAGCATAAATTACCATTACTTCTATGTACTCAACACAGTTTCCTCCATGTGCTCTCTCTGGCACTCACATGACTTGCAAATTCTTCCTCTGGACTTTATTATCTAAACTGGTTGTTTTTCTTTCTTCCATACCCAGTTCAACATCAAAAAGCATAAATTGCTTCCTCATCACTCAACAAAAAGATTGCATCTCATCACTCAAAGGCATAGTCAAAGTTTTCATCATCCTCACCATCTAATTTTTTTCACAAACTTAGGAATCAGCATCATCACCATCATCAGCCCCCTTTTTCCCCAATTAATAGACAGGGTCAGATTGTTGTGTCAGCTGTTGCCACCTCTCTCAATTCAGTGCTACTCTCCTACCTTCTTTGGCAGTAATGCCTGACTAACACAAGTCTTCTCAAGCACAATTAATCCATCCCTTTGCTGGATGCCTTTGCTTCCTCTTGCCTTCTTCCTGTTTGTTCCAAATATTCTTCACTCGATTGTCTTCTGCTTTTCTGCACGTGTCCACGTGTCTAAACCACCATGGTCTACGCTTTTTGACCTTTTCTTCAACTGGCACTACTTGGGCTTCTGCTCATGTCCTCATTTCTTTGTCTGTCCCACAGTTTGCACCCTACCACCCATGTCAGGCACCATGCCCATCACTCTAGCTCTTTCAATATTTTAGTGTCGTCACTGCCCAGATTTCTGTACATACAGTGGTACTGGTCACAGCACTGTTTTGTGTACCATTCTTTGTAGCTTCTTTGACACTCTGTGCCAGTTATTTGTAGCTCCTGTGGTTCTAGATTTAACCTCTGCATTTAGACATTCCTTCTCTTTAACCACCCCTCTGAGGTACTTGAAACTCTTAACTTATTCCACTATTTTCCCTTCTATTTCACTTCTCAGCTTCTTTTGATTTCCCCTATTTGTTGCCATTACAACTACCTTATCTGGGCTCTTTTTCATTCCATATGCTTTCAGTTTTGCATTTCATTCCCCTATCCTTTGCTGATGTTCTTGTTCAGACTCTGCCTGTAATGCTACATCATCTGAATGCAGCAAATTTCTTGATCTCTCCCTCCTACCTGTGTGTTAATCCATCATGAGTATGAAAAGGAGTGGCCTCAGAGTTGAACTGAGATGCACATCAGCTTCCACTGGGAAACTCTCTGTGAATTGCTGTTATTACATGTGTCATTGATTCCTTGTACATAGCCTGCACTTATTTTGCCACTGTTTTGGGGACTTTGAACCATTGCAGGACTGCCCAAATCAGTTTTCTTGGGACCTTGTCATATTCCTTCTCTAAGTCTAGGAATGCCCATTTGGACTCAACTCTTTTCTCATCTGTAACTTCTTGTTAGCTATCTCTCTCAATACAAACATTGGGTCAGTTGTGCTACATCCTAATCCTCTGTGTATTCATTCATCGTTCACCCTCTCTGGAACATGCATGCAGTGTGACAGGCATTTGATACCTTTATACTGCCCACACTTGCGAATATCCCCTTTGTTCTTTTGCACTTGCACTAGTATGCTTGTTGTCACGTGGAATGCACCTTTCTCTCCATACTGCTATCAGTACCCTCAGGAGCCATTTATCCATTCACTCACCAAACATCTTGATCATACCTGTTGTGACCTTATCTGAGCCTGCTGCTTTCAGTAACAATGCTTTCCTTAGTGCTGTTCTTACTTCTATGGGGCAGTACAGCTTCTGTGGGGTTTTCTTATTTCAGCAACTGCTGGAAGTACTTCTTCCATCTGCCTATGATGACCTGTGGACCAGTGATCAGGTCATTGCTGGCATCCAAAAAATCTTCTTTATGTTTCTATCCTTCAGCTTGATGGAGATTCATTGTGGCATCTGCTGAGCTGCTTTCCAGAAGCTGGTTGAGTGTCTCAAATATTTTGTTCTTCATTATTGCAACTGCTCTCTTAGTCTCTTTGTTAGCCAAAAAAGTATTCCTTCTTAGCCTGATCTGTCATTTATATCTCCTATTTTTCTGCACTCCTTCCTTCTTGTGACGATGTCCTAGACCTTTACATCGCATCACCAGCTTTCCTTATGTACCTTATGTCCATGCATGGCTTGACTACATATCTGTTCTGTAGTCATCACACATGTTCTGCCATTTTCTTCTTTAACTCTAACAATTTTCAGTTCTCCCTGAGGTACTAGAGCCCTGAGTATTTCCTTGAACTCTTGTGCTTTATATCCAGAAACTTCCACATCTTCAGCCTTGTTTCTGTTCACCTTAGAGACTTCTCTGACCACTGATTGCAGTTGAATGTGGAAACCAGTTCTTTATGCTGTGGGCTGAGGTTTTCACTAGAGGTCACTTTGCAATCATTGATTCCACCTCAGTGCCATTTTATTACCAGGTGGAAGTCCATAAAGGGGGGGGGGTGACTACTGACCCTGGGAATTATTGACCCATTAGCCTGATGAGTCTGATATGTAAGGCTATGGAGTGCATCATCATGGACCTAATTAACAAGGGTATATGGTACTCCAAACTCTAGATCCCACTCAGTTTGGTTTTGTGAAAGGTAGACCATGCCTGCTCAACCTGGTTGACTTCTTTGAGTCAGTCACCAGAGCTGTGGATGAGGGCAAGGCAGTTCATACAGCCTACCTTGATCTGGTCAAGGCCTTTGACACCATTCCCCACTCAGGAATTATTGCTAAACTCGCCAAACTAGGCATCAACCCCTATATCACTAGGTGGGTTGCAAACTGGCTCACAGATAGAACCCACAGTGTGAAAATAACAGACTCCAATTCAGACTGATGACCAGTCAAGAGTGGAATCCCTCAGGGATCAGTCCTGGGTCCTCTCCTGTTTGGCATCTACTTCTCAGAAGTCCAGGCCAACACTGAGGGACTGTGGCTGACCAAGTTCACAGACAATTGCAAGCTGGGAGCCATTATTAACTCCCCAAGTGATGTAGACATCCTACAGAAAGGCTTCACTGAGATCAATGACTGGTGTTGAAACCATGGCCTTAAACTTAATGCCAAAAAATGCATCATCATCCCCTTTGGGAATCAGTTCCCACTAATTACCACATCAATGGGAGCCCACTGAACACTGAAGGTGTCATAAGAGATCTGGGGACACAGGTTGACAGCAACCTCTCCCTCAACCACCACATTGCCACTGTGGTCAGAAAGCCCTTCTATGTGGCACACTCATTACCAAGGGTTTTGCATCCAGGAACAAAGAGGTCATCATCTCCCTCTACTCTTCCCTCATTAGGCCAGTCATCAATATAATGCCCCATTTGGCATGTACCTCACTAGATACATGAAACAGCTGGAAAGGCCACAAAGGTACCTCATGAAGAGGATCCTAGGCCTTAAACACATGTCCTACATGGACAGACTCAAAAAACTCCAGCTATTCTCTGTCTCATATCATCTACTAAGAGGTGATCTCTGCTTCATTTACAAGGCTATGTCTGACCCAGTTCTGTTAGAAATGCTACATCTAAAGAAATCTCAATCCATCCGCACCACATGCTCCAGAGACCTCAACCTCATTACCACAATCAACAGAACATGTTGGAGGGACAGGTACATATCCCAGAGACTGCCCATGCTCTGGAATAGACTTCCCATACATGTCAAGCAGAGCACCTCACTGGCTGTTTTCAAGAGAAATCTTGATGAGTGGATGGGAAATAGAGAGTTCACCCTGGGGATCACTCCAGTAGCTCTACTTGATAGAGATACTGGGAACTAATGTCAGGTGGCACAATGCCAGGGCACTTCTTTGGCTAGGCTTGTAAAGGATCTAGGGCCATTAGCCTAGTACACACCTATGAACCTATGAACCTATGCGTAGCTCTAAAATATCTTTCAAATCATGTAATCCTAAACCACCTTGTTCTACTGGAAGGATCAACGTATCCCATTTAACCCTTGCCTTCTTCCCCTCCCAGATAAAATCTTTCAGCTCTTTATTAATTACTGTCCACAACTTGTCATTGGTTATTAAAAATATGCTTGACCTGTATATAAAACTAAAGGGACTAAAACATTTTCACTATTTGTATCTTGGCATGCATATCTAAAAACAAGAGCTTCCAGTTTTTCAGTATTTATATTATCTTTTGTTTTGTCACTTGCCGCATATCCTTAGCTGCCATAACAGATTTCTTTTTAACTCATATTCCTAAATAGTTCATTTAATCATGTCTCCATAAATATGAGTATTGCTAAACCAGTTCACTTGTGAGTACATAGTTTACAGCTATATCCTTTGTTTTGTTTTTATTAATTTTATCCTGAAAAGACTTGAAACTATCTCAGAATGTTCCACAACACTGAGATGTCCTTTTCTGGTTTTAGCGGTTGCAAAATAATATTGTCTGCTAATAAAGCCAGCTTTTCTTGATTACCCTGCTGATTATATCCTTGAATTTCTGAGTCCCTTGTTTTCTTTGGCAATGGTTTCATATATAATGCGAATAACACAGGGGAAAGAGGACACCCCTGCCTGGTTCTTCTGTTCAGACACAACTTATTAGAGAGGTATCTTTAATTTTTGCATCAGATCCTTCATATATCCTTATAATTAACCCTATTATTGTATCAGAGAATGGAAATGATTCCATTGTTCAGCTCATAAAATCCCAGCTTACTCTGTCAAATCCTTTCTCTGCATGAAGACCCACCAACAACAATGGTATTTTCTTATAGTCTCCTTCCCTTTAGATCATCAGTATTCTGCTAATGTTCTCAAATGTTTGCTTCCCCTCCACGAAACCACAATAATCCATATCATCCAATTCTGGCAACACATTTGCCATTCTTAGCTATTATAGACATGAATAGTTTATAATCATTCTCCCTAGATGCCGGTGCCATAACTCTCAACCTCTTAGAGCAAAATGTTTGGACAAAGACATAAATAATGGAGGACAAAGGCCAAAAACAAGGGACAATGTTAGAAAATCGACAGAAAAATAGGTTTTGGATTAGCATGATATTTTGAAGGGTATGAAGTTTAAAATTCAAATGTCTATAAATAATTTCTGACTTTAATCCTCAATGATTTGTCAAAGATCAGTGAGAAAAAACAAAATTTTATGAGGAACAGACCAAAAATATGAGGCAAAAATCTTGACGTTCTGCAGAAATCTGGACAGTTGCAAGGTATGGTTGGTGCCTCCCTCCTTTTAAAATACTGTTAAACAAAACCTTCCAGATCTTTATTATTTTCTTCTATCTTCCAAACCTCCACAGGGATACCATCTATTCCCAGAGACTTTCCTGCAGACTGATTATATGTCACCATTTCTATCTCATCTTCTCCTATTTTAACTGTTAATTTTTGGCCACATCTACCTCTAACCTTGGCACACCTAAATCTTCCATAAATATTTACATTTTTGCTTTTCCTTGATTTCTACAGTCCTCTGCCTTATACAAATGTTCATAACATTTCTGTAATATGTTTAATACCTGTACAGGATCTCTGGTTATGTTTCTTGTTATAGGCTCTCTAAGTTTAGCAACAACCCTTTCTACTTTCTGTTGGCTAAGACATTGTGCTAAAACCTTTTGTGCTCTGGAGTTATCAAAAAATGTGGCTTAGCAGCAATCTTTTTAAATTCATGCATGCTATCCAGATACTCCTTTATTTTCTCTTTATCACTTTGCATTTGTTTCTCTTCTTGTTCTGTGAGATCCCCTTTATTCTTCAATACTTAAACCTTTGTCAACGCCTGTAAATAATTCTTGTTACTTCTTAACCATATCTCTTTCCCTTTATTCCTACTCTATTTTTAAATGTAGGTCTATGTCAGAACAATGAAAGTGCATATGTGCGACTACATAAAAGTTGACACATAATACATGAAACCTTTAAATAGCGAACGGCCACATAATCAAATTTTTTTCCTAGTGAAAAAATTCATGTAGCCGTTCAGAAAAAAAAACATTAAATACCTCTATCAGGTGAGGGGCTTCTCTCCCCACACCCCCCCAATGTGGGGGGCTGTGCCACCCACACCCCCCCTAACTAAATATACCAACTCCGAGATCGCACTATAGCGAAGGAAAGGGCAACTCCGTGTAGTTGCCCTGTGACATATTCATCAAATCACTTAAATGCGGTTTGATGAATATGTGCCGCTCTTTACATTTTCGCTCAGAAGACATTTTCTGCTTCTGATATATACCCTTTGAACTCCATTTGTATTTTACCACATTTACTAGCTATAACCTCTGAAGAAATTTCTATCTTCCCTAATAATTCCTGAATAATTTCCACCACCCATTCCTTAAATTTGTCTCTTTTTAGCAGGTAGGTAGGGAAGTACCAGGGTCTCATTTATACTTCATTACCCTGAATTCTTATCCTTGTTGTTATTGGTGCATGATCTGAAATAGTTATTGGATGTGTGTCTAAGGTTTCAATTAAACGCACATGTTACTGTGAAATATAATTTCCAATTCTTTTCATCCTTTTTTCTTGTAAAGCCATATTTCACAAATATGACTGATGCTTTATAGATCCACATTTATTCACTAATTCCAATGTTTTTGGTCTTCTTCCTGTTCATCTTCATCTCCCAACTCCAGACTCCTGTTCAAGTCCAAGGTAGTCCGAATTCTTATAGTCAGCTGTTGGGTTTTTTCCCTGTTTCTCAAGCATTTTCTTTTGAATTATTGGAAAAGATTTCATGGGCAAAGTCTCTCCATGAGATTTATTATCAGAAGACAGAGAAGCAGAGTCCCGATCTATTTGATGGCTCAATTTTTTTGGACACACTTTTGTATTTTCTCCTTTGCATGTTCTGTATCAAAAAATTACTTTATTCCTCCAGAAAAAAAAAAAAAAAATTCTGAAGACAGCTGGATACAGCATCTTGAATCTCACACCTGCCCCTCGACATTTGCTGATTGTTGGGATACCTTTGATTCTCTTCTGCCTGCTGTACAGTGAATAATAATTTTCCACAAGCACTTTATTGTCTCCATTTTTGATGTCCTGCTTTACTGGTACAGTTTTGTTAGGATCAACTCTTTCTGCTGGTGTGATTGCATCTTTGCTAATACAGGTCTTGACTGCTTTCTCATATCCAGGTTTGGAGCAAACACATGACATGCTCTTCCAGCTAATAAATCCTGCTGTGGAATACCAGTCTAGTTACTTACTTCTGCTTTCATAAAATGAATACAGTCTGTTCCTTCCAGTATCTTTGGTACAGCAGAAAATCTCAGGTTTTCTCTGCATGCTCTGTCCTCTAACTCTACCATTTTTTGATACAACTCTTCTTCATCAGTCTCATACTTACCTTTTCTTCATTTTGACCTCTGATTTGACCAGTTTTGTCAGTTCAACTGAATAGTTCTTTAAAGATTTCATTGTTCCAGCCTTTTTAGCTGAGAATCGAACAGGACAACGTTTTACTGTGAGGCAACAACGCGTCTTCTGTGTGGAGATGTGCGTGAATGGGCTTACCTTCGTTGAAGGTTGTGCATCAGGGCTGGCAACTCGGCATGTAAAAATCTACTGCCAATCATTAGCGGACTGGAATTCCGCTGTGGCGACCCCTAACCAGGAAAAGCCGAAAGACCCTAACTGGGAAAAGCCGAAAGACACAACAACATCGTTCCAGCCTTTCATTATTTGAGTTGAGATACTCATTCAACATTTCATTTATTTTATTCTGCTCTGAGCACATTTTTCATCTAAATTACTGGAAGCTATCTCTTCTAGCAAAGCAGGAGCTTGAACTCCTTTTTGCTGAACAGCTGCAAGTTTCTTCTCAGTCAATGTTTTCTCTTCACCTTTTCTAGTTGATTTTCTTTTAAGCTATCTAAGTTTTGTCTTTACTGGCATCCAGACTAGTCAATAACTGAATTTCACTATAAAAGGCAGAATTACTGTCCCTTATTTATCAGCTTTTTTCATACTTGGAGAGCTGAAATTAATCTGTTGATCACTGTACAGCCATCTTGGAAAAAAAATCCCAGCCAGTAGCTTATTTACCCAGGGCTGTTAGGCTTTATAGTGGGCACACTCTGGCCGACAGGGGCACATAGACTCCTGTCACCATTAGCGTGAGTCCCTGGCATATGTCAGAATAGAGCAGGTTCTCAATCTACTTATCACTGTCAAATGCCCATGCCTATTTTTAGCAATATTAGCCAATGTAACCCATATCTGTGATCCATGTTCTCCTATGTAGAGGACACTGCACACCACAGTTGATGCTCAGAGTCATTATTCTGTACAAACCTTCTCTCAATAGACACAATCTAGAGTCAATGATGTTGCCCACAAGTCCATTCTTTCTGTGAGTTTGAGGTGGAAACACTCAGCATGTGTTTGGGAGATAACCCACAGAAACACAGTGAGAACATTGAAACTCCATACTGGCAATGGCCAGAGGTCAAGATTGAATCTTGCACCTTATGCAGTGGAGGCAAAGATGTTAACCATTATGCCAACTGTATTTACAAATTGCAGGGATTGTACCCAGAATCAAGGTGAGAGCTGTTTGGGAGGGATTACATCATTAGGAAAGTCATGAGGGTGGTTTGATCTTACTTTTATTCTGGATGCAATAACATTTCAAAATGCTTAACCCTACTGTCAGTTGGGAAATATGTGAACTGTGTTAACCCAGCAGTCCACAATGCCCTCTGCTTATGAATGTATGCTTCTGTGCACTTACTATGAAGGCTACTACCCAATCCCAGGCCACCCCGTTGCATCACTGCCATTTCTCTGAAGAACAGTGACAGTGTCTGTGGCTAGCTTTACTGATTTCGTCATCCCCCAGGATGGGCACTTCCATCCCCCCACTAGTGCCATCAAGCACCCAGTCCACTAGTTTTACTTGGGTCACTTGGATTTTATTCATTACCTTATCCCTTTATCCTTCCAGTGCTGGTGAGATTCAATGAATGCCACAGTTTTTAACTTATCATTTCACCAGTGAATCCAGACTTTGTACAGTCCACCAGCTTTAAAAAAATGTTGGTTATTTTACATTATTTGATACATTTTGACATGTTTGACTCTCTAGAATGCACATACACTAACCACGCTGGCTCATAGATGCTTTGATTCTACATGCAGAGAGCAAATATTAGTGTTCCATACACTATAAGATGATCTTTTCAGAGGGCAATTAAAGAGACAGCCTTCTTCCTCAAGTATGGTAAGACTCATATTATACAATGCCTTCCCTAAAACGTGCACGCTGATTGGCCAGCCCAACCAGCGTGCCCGTTGTAAATCCGTCAATATACTAACGGAAAAAGGTCCGGTCGCCCGGACTTTTTCCGTTAGTATAAAACACTGTCTCGCTATGTTAAAAGAGTTTAACATAGCGACACAGGTTTAAAAAAAGCAACGGAGATCTCCGTTGCTTTTTTTAAAGCTGTCTCGCTATGTTAAACTCTTTTAACATAGCGACACAGTGTAAAAAGCAACGGAGATCTTGTGATCTCCGTTGCTTTTTTTTTTAAAGCTGTCTCGCTATAGTAAATGGGTTTAACATAGCGAGACAGCTTTAAAATAAGCAACGGAGATATCCGTTGCTTATTTTAAAGCTGTCTCGCTATGTTAAACCCATTTAACATAGCGAAACAGTAAAAAAAAGCAACGGAGATCTTGTGTTCTCCGTTGCTTTTGCCCACAGCTCTGATGTACTGCGCAAGCGCGCAGTACATCAGAACTGCCGCAGAATACCAGACAGCTGCGGAAGGGCAGTAAACAGGCATTATACAATGCCATTATTTAAGAAAAGTAATAGTTTCTTTTCTTAAATAATGTCATTGTATAATAACCACGCCTGGGTGTGGGTAATGCTAAATTTACCCACGGTTGGCTTTGTTTGGTCCCTCGGGCTTCGCCCTCGGGACCAAACCACGCCAACCGTGGGTAAATTTAGCATTACCCACACCCAGGCGTGGGTTATTGCTATATTCCATACTCTATAAGACAATCATTTACAGGGTGATTAAGAAGACAGGCTTCTTCCTCAGGTATGATAAAATTCATATTCCTTACTCTTTAAGGCAATCTTTTAAAAGGTGATTAAGGAGACAGCCTTCTTCCTCAAGTTGGCATAATGGTTAAAGTGTTTACCTTACAAAAACAAGGTGCAGGGTTTGATTCTCACATGAGGTACTTGGTTAGGCTTAATATGGCCCCCAAGGGTAGTTAGCCTAGTACTAATGTATGAACCTATGTATTGTAAGACTCATATTCCATACTCTTTAAGACAATCATTTACAGCGTGAGTAAGGAGACAGACTTCTTTCTCATGTATCATAAGACTTTCTCCAGTACATTTTTACGTTTATAAAAAAAACTCTGTAATGAAGTCATATAAGGCAACTTCTCTTTAAAATTTAGAGACTACTCAAAAAATGTCAAATTGTTCTTTAAGTAACTCAAAATGTTTAATTTGCTGGAAGCAAGTCACTTTAGCAATGCCAAAATTAACATTTACTGCAGATAAAGTAAGTCATATAGAAATGTCAGATTTAATGTGCCCACACTACACTGCCTAGTTCACTTTGCCAGCCACTGCATGGCAGAACATAAGCATGTAACCTCTGCTCTGTCAACATTTATGGCTGATGTTCTTCTGATACACCTGTTAATGTGATTATCTCTGCCCAACTTTATCAATGGGTTCAGAACTGCAAGCATTGACTGAAATCATTGCAGTAGGCCTGTCCATTGAACAAGTAAGGAAGATATAGTGTTACGTCAGTTCAAGTTATTGTTGCTGGAGACTTGCAGGCAGGAACTGGCTAGCTACCAACTCTATACATCGCATAATCCAAAATGGCACCCGCTGCTTAGCTGATCTCAAGTATGAATCCTCAGACCAATTAGTATTCACCTAGTAATTTCTTTAACTGACTACTGTAATGTGACCTGCCTAACTTTGGGAAGGGGCTTAAAACTTCTGCCACTGAATGCACGCTAATATTGACCTCTAGTCCTTACATTGAGGCCCAGTCAGAAAGCTGCATTTCAAGACCGTGTAAATGAATGCTGAAGTTCCACAGGTAATAGCAGGTTATTCACCCAATCTATCAACCCAACAATTATTACAATGTAACTACTAGTCCTAGGGTGAGTTAGTCAAGTCTCTTTTTAATTTTCTTTTCCAGCATCCTATTTTGGTAAATGCTTCATTTGGGGACAAAATTTAATAGAATGTGTCTGACATGAGTGAGAGCTTTTGCCATGATAGCACCTCAATTACCAGTCATAAGTAATTCTAATGTTTCC
Source organism: Protopterus annectens (assembly GCF_019279795.1). Classification (NCBI taxonomy): domain Eukaryota; kingdom Metazoa; phylum Chordata; order Ceratodontiformes; family Protopteridae; genus Protopterus; species Protopterus annectens. Next base: position 948,596,540 of record NC_056737.1, on the reverse strand, counting down.
ACTTTGCATTCACTTTTATAAATTTAGTATATCTGTTTCTATCTCGGTACAAAGGAGTCCAGACAAATATTTCTATTTTTGCATCTTAGGTGTGTGCATGTGTATGCATATGCATGTATGTATGTGTCTGTGTGTTTGTATGCTGGGGATGAATAAAGACAATTCCCAACTTTGTCTTTGCTTCAGTGCGCAATGTATATTAAGTTGGTCATAGATTGATTGAATGATTCGATATTGTAAAATATGATTCAGAATAACAAATAAATGCTCAGCATGAATTTGCCTAACAAAACTGATAATTTCTTAATGCGAGTACAACTCCTTCTTTTACCTAAACATGATCAATAACTGATCAACTTATCTACAAACAAAATGTTTTTCTAGGCTGAAGGACTTGAAATACAGCACAGGGGGTGCCTAAAGCACATCATGCTTTCTCACAAATAATCTCCCCCTTCTCACCCCTGTTGATATTCTCGCCCCTGTTTATTAAAGCTTTATTCTTTCAGAAGTAAAAAATGTTAAACATCAATCTTCCCTGTGAAGGAGAATGACATAATTCAGAAAACAATTCTGCTCTAAGAATGTAACAGTATACTTGTATTTAAGATAACAGCTTGTCTTTAAATACATAAGAATAGTAAAATGCAGGTCCCTTGACAGATAGGATTCTATGTCCACCGATGTCCTAGCAGAGCTAAACATAAAAGTTTTATATATTATCATTTAATCTGTAGCTGAATATTTAAATATAAATCAATATCTGGATTGAATATAATTGCTACAATTATATCTGCAGTTGCTGTTTCCAAGGACACTGAATAAAGTGATGTCAGTTGTCTGGTCATTTGGCATATCACAACATTGTTTTGCTTTTTTAACCAGCTGAGTGTCTAGCTGCTTTCAGTAAAGGCTCAGAAGTTTAAATCTTTAAAACCACAATACCTAGACACATACTTCATTCAGCAAGTTGTCTGTAAGTTCTCTGTTACAAACAGCTATAAAATTTAGTTTGGGTTTCCAACTTTCGTGGAAAAAAATATAAGTACAAAACCAGTGTAGAATTTAAAGTGAAATCTTAAGCTCAGATGATTTATATTTTCTTGCAAAAAAATTCCTTGTTACTTCATTAGAAAATATTTTATGACCTTGCATTTCATACTCCCAGAGCCAGTTATTAAATAAATACACACACACACACACACACACACACACACACACACACACACACACGCACACACGCACACACGCACACACACACACACACACACACACACACACACACACACACACACACACACACACACACACACTCCCTACACTGTTACAATTTGAAATATTTTCATGGATGCTGAGGTCATTGCCTATTTACTCCATTGTTGTTTTGTAAAACATTCTAAATATTATGAGAATTGCAGTTTTCTTATCTTTTTTGCCTGAAGTGGTATCCAGGTTTACTTTAAACCAAACTATCCATATTCCTGTTTTCTTTCCAGAACTTAAAAATGAGGGGAGGAAGGATACTCCATAACATGGATGTAAACAGACAACTCAGGTGCTATCTTGACAGAACTAAATATTTCAGATCTTTGAATCTTTGAATCAGTTGTTCATTTTTTATGGAGGTAAGAAGAAGAAGAGACAACCTCTGTCAAACAAGACTATTTCATAATGGTGGTCTAAGGCTATTACCTTTTGTTATATTCACCACAAGAATACTATTCTAGGAAGGGCTAAGGCCCACTCTGCCAGGGCCCTAGCTTCATCTGTGGCTTTTTGGAAAGGTTTGGATTCCTGAAGTATTCTAGAAGCAGTAAATTGGTCTCCACTGGAAATATGTTTTCCGTGCATTACAAGTTTGATTCTTTCTCTAGGTCCAGATCAGATTTTGCTAGGACCATTATCCAAGGGATCCTGAACCCTTCTCCTTTCGCCTGCCAAATGTAGGAAGCTAAGGTAATCTACCCATATAAGACTTCTACAGCAGTGATCAATACAGATGTGTATGTTAACTTACTAAGATGTTTGAATGATTGCTGGTGCAACAGTCACTCCAGTTGCTCCCTGTCTTGATCCCCCTTGCTTTTTTGGTATGTTGTTTATACAGGTTGTGGACATCTTTTTTTTTTTTTTTTTCCTAGCATTATCCTTTCTGTGCTCAGCCTTCCTGTCTCTGCTGGCAAGAAAGCTCCAAAGGGCTTAGCACCCAAACCTGTCTTATTAGTCAGCTCAGCTCAAGCTGACTAACAATTTGGGTGCCTGGAAGGTGCCCTGAAGCTTTGGAAGCTGACCAGCTGTTATATCCTTTGCAGGATATAACCCATATAGCTAAGGCTACAGAAGCAGTAATCATCTGAACATCTACTGTTATGGTATATTTACTTACACAGCTGTATTATTCTAATACTACTAGTCACTTCTGGAATTGTCACATGATGCACACGTTATTATACTTTAACATCAGAAGTCTGTGCATTAGAATGAAATCACTTCAAGCCTGGATTCTCCTCCACAGCCCTCATATCCTTATACTAACTGAAGCCTGTCTAAAGCCAAACATTTCCAATGGACAAATACTCCCATCAGGCTTCAATACTCTGAGGCTTGACCAACTCCCCAAAAGAGGAGGTGGTATTGCCTTTATATTTCAAAACAATTTGCAACTAAGTCTTTATGTCAGGACAATTAGCTCCTTCTTCAATGTTGAAATACTGGCAACATCCTTACAAATCAATAGCCATAAGCGCGTTGCATAATAGATCATTACAATACTCCTAAATGCACAACCAACCCATCTACAACCAAAGATATATGTTCATGGACTTCAGCTGATATATTCCAATAAATCACTATTGTAAGAGACATTAATGTAAACTGGAGTGCCTCATATATTTGCCTACACATCCAGCTATAATGCCTCTTACTACTGCTGTCACATTTACAACTTTACCTAAATAATCAATGTCCTTACAAGATTCAATAAAACCAGTGGCACAGAGACCACCCTGGACTGAATCTTAACAGCTAACCCAGCAAATATAGTCCAATCCTGAATCCTACCAGACTCTTAATGACCACCATTCTATGTATGCCATTCACATACTCAGTAAATCTTTCATATCCACTTATTCAATTACATTTGGAGTTTAACTACATTTAAGAAAGATACATTTACTAATACAGACTTTATAACTGGAGCATAGTAAAGCATCCTATATAACACCATATAAGACTTCATCAACACCTTTCTAAATATCCTGAGCCAACAAGCCCCACTTTGGAAGAAAATACTTAAATTTAATACTGTCCATTGGCTAACAAGTTGTACATTTTTGTAAAACTAGCAACTAAACAGCTAAAGAGATGAACAGATAATGCACTGATTGCCTGATGAGCCAACAAAACTGGAAAACTTTGTCTGAGTAAAGGATAACACCTCATTTGCTGTCATGTTGGATGGGGCATTAAACTAAGGCACATCTACCTGAGTTAGTGTAGCTCAGGTGGATGTAAAAGATCCCACAGCAGTTATTAAAAAAGAATAAGGTAAGTTCCCTCGGTCAGTATGAATACCACCTCGGGAGTCCCCTGAAAGGATGTCCTTGGACTGGTGGGATTAATTTGGTCAACAAGGTGTAAATAAATAAATCACTATTTGTATCCACTTATGTTACACTGCTATACAATATTTATATATTTGTATCCACCTGGGTTATTCTCCCATTCTGTCTTTTCTTACTGTGATATTCTCATCCAGGCTGTGTCTGGAAATGATCTGTCGAGATCAGTGCACTGATCCAGTAAACACATTTAAACTAACTAACTAAACTGGCAATCCTACCATCAACTATGAAACATAACAAAAGCCTAGGTCACCTCTTAGAGACAAAAAAAAACGCTCACCAGAACTTACATTACAAAACTTCCCAAACATTCTAGTCAACCATTAATCACCTCCTGAAACCTGAAATCTCCATACAGCTCAACCTCCTACTCACTGAAACTGACTTATAGCCTGCATCTTTAATAGCTATTTCATCAGTGAAGCTGCAAAGCTTAGTGAATGCAACTCCAGTTCAATCCCACCAACCCAATTTCAACCTACTAGCAACTTTACCTCCTTTACTTTTTACCCTGTTCCTTCCTCCATAATTGATATCTCACTAAACTAAAAGCAACAACCCTAGCCACAGACAACTTTCTGCGTAAAATAACTCAAGCTAGCTGTTGACACCATTGCTTACAATACCTCCGTCCTTATACACAGATCTATACAGTCAGGAATCCTTGTCCCTGTTTCCTGCTTCATGGAAACTATCCTAAATCCTGCCACTGCACAAACGTACCCCCCTCTAATGAACTGCCTAACTTCTGACCCATTGCCATATTCTCATCTTTGTCAAAAATCCTTGGGAAATGCACCCACATTCAACTATTAACTTGTCTTTTAAACAACTACCCTCTCTGTCTTTCCCATTGAGGATTTCACCCCTCCCACTACACTGACCCTGCTCTTCTAACTTTTGTTAGCATCATTCAGAACACAAAAATGACAATTATGTGACACTGCTAGTCATCCTTGATTATCAAAAGCTTTCTATGCAGTCTGTCAGTCCAAAACACTGTGCTGACTCTCATATTGGTCTCTCTTTCTTAACCCTGGAATGGATTAATACCTACATCACCAACAGACGCCAAAGTGTAAAATGGCAGCAATTCAAAGCCACATTTCTTTACATACCAGTCGTAACCCATCAAGGCTCAACACTTGTCCCCTCCTTTTCAATAAGCCCATAAAAAACCTTCTGCTTTCTTCCATTAACTCAGCCATTACCAAGTATGCGCACAATTCAATCATCATCTGCACAGCCAAAAACAATCCCTGAGCTTCAGAACATCCTCCACCCTCCCTCAGCTACATTGAAGCCTGGTTCAAACAGTCTAGTCTTACACCATATCTTATAAAACTGGGCTAATGCTGCTCACCCCAAAGTCAAACTCCAGTGTACAAACTAGCTTCACCCTTCTTCCTCTGATAGTACCACCATTGAATCTGTTTACCAAACAAAATTCCTGTGTATAGTCATTGATGAAAATATGACATTTTATGTACGTGTCTACCAGGTAAAACATAGATTGCTATACAGTACAAAATCCCACTTATTAGACTACACTTGGAAATACAAAGTGCCTGCCTACTTACTTACCATACTCTCATATGTTGTCCCCATCTTCACAAATTTACATTCAATCCAAATGGCAAATCACAGTGTTACAATAAAGCAACTCATTTTACTTTCAGTGTAAACAATAGAACCAAAAACTGCACCACCATAAAACAACTTACTTGCTTGAATAGCCAAAGTACCTAGACTACTTTCATCTCTAAATAGCATTTAACATCTTACACATCCCAGATGGCTGCCCATCCCATAAGAATTTTATACAGCAGTATACTCTCACTAAACAACTTATTTCCTCCAATAAATTCCTGATCTATAAAACTCCCTCCCATAACTCCCATCCAGACTCATTTTACAGGCTGCTATAGAAGTACTCTTCTCAACATGATTTGCTGTCTTTACTTAACAATCAGAGAACTTCCCTGCAAATTTTAACCAGGGATATGGGGAGAAATTCCACTTAATGGGGGACATTGTAAGTCTCTCACTTGTATTAGGAGATGTGGCTGAGCATCTCAATGGTCCTCCTTGCATGTACACTTAGTAAGAACCTATACACCTATGAACCCATAGTGAATTTGTGTAATCTGACTATGTTGCTAAAATGTCTAACTGATATCAAGGACACTGTGTACATCCTAAATTCGAGTCATAGGATGAACAAGTACAAAATCAAATTCTATGATCCAGATAGAATAGCTGACTCTAGAGTAAGAGTAGCCAGAAGCAATTCACTTCTTTGCCAGTTGCAAAACTACTACAGTTACTTAAAATTCAAACATATATTTAGTTCTGAACACTCCAAAATGTCAAAAGCAAATACTTAATATTTAAACCATAAAAATAAAAAATTTAAGTAGACTTGGTCACTGAAAAAACTCAAGGGTATGATAAGCACTTTTGTCCACAGACTGAACTTTGTCAGATCATTATTTCAAAAACAACTTTATCCATGGAAAATATATACTTATAAAAACAATGTCATAAATCAAGATTGAAAATCATACATATTAATGAGTTAAAGGTATGAAGGTGGCATGTGATGAGCTAGTCACTGGAATATTAAAACCTAATTAAAATCCAGTATTATAATAAGCCTTAGTTGCCACTCTAGAAAAGAAGCACTCTAAAAACCTTAGTAGTAAAACGTATATTTGTGATGGTAGCACACTTAAATTAACATGTCAAACTAGACAGGTCACTGGATCATATACTTTGAAAAGGACCAATCCATATGAAGCTAGAGCTACAGCATGCACTTGCATCCAGAAGCAGTATATGTAATATAATCAATATTGCATAGATAGTATTAATCCACAGTGGTGCAACGGTAGCGTTGTTGCCTCACAGCAAGAGGTTCTCCTGTTCGACTCTCAGCTGGAGTGCAGGGAGTGCCTTCTGTGTGGAGTCTGCATGTCCTCCCCATGATTGGGTGGGCAATCGAAAGACATGCGTAAATGGATGTGCCTTCATTGAAGGTTGAAAGTTGAGTTGGCACCTCAGCGTTCGTCAAAATCTACTGCCAATCATTAGCGGACCAGAGTTCCGCTATGGTGACCCTTAACCGGGAAAACCCAAAAGACAACAACATTGTATAGATAGTATTAAATCAACATATATAACCCAGTCTACAAGACATGAAGTAACATATATCAAAAACACAACCAAAATCCTAAAGAATAAAAGATAAACAAATTAAAAATCAAAATTAATACCTGCCCTTAAAGACAATACCAAAAAATATAAGTAAAAAAATGAAAAGTCTAAACCAGTCACAAAAATCAAGTTCAAATAAACCAATGAGAAACAAATATCAGGAAAATAGACATGATAAAACCAGAACACAAGTACAGAATAAAAATAAAAGGAATAGAAAATAAATGTGAAAAAATAATAATAAATGTAAAAACAAAGCTCAAATCCAGCCAAATCCCTTTCCTGGGATAACATGAGAATTAAAAGAAACCATGCATATCAAAAATATGAGCAGAAGTTAAAATAAATTAAAAAATTTAAAATAAAAATAAAACTAAGTCAGACAAAACATTCAAATGAGAAAATTAGAAACATACCCCTCTAGAGTACCTTATTATGAGGAATGTTCCTCATTTTGAATCTTAAAAAGTTCATGTTCCTCACTGTTTCATATTAAAAGGATCTGTCACAGCTTCAGTGTTGACACTTTCTCTAACTAAATTCCATGGTAAATAATACTGAATCTTATTAATATATTGAAATAACATTTTATAATAATAATGTAACATAGATTTCAACTTAACAGATCCCTTTGAACTTAACAACACAGACAGTCTAGGTAGCAGATACACATATTTTTCTCCATATCACAAATCCTGGTCTAGACTTGACATATTTCTAATTTCTCAAAGCTTTGCTCATTATGAAGTGCAATATAACTTAGAACCTAGATTATTATAACATCATTCAAAAATAAATCTAACAATAACACAAAAATAGAACTTAGATTATTATAAGACCATTCAAAAATAAATCTAACAATAACACAAAATAAAACTGGCTTTACTACCCACAGTACATCAAACTGGATATTAAACTCAAACCTGTTAAAAAATTAAAGAAGTGGAACACGAGATTATAAACTCTCTTATACACTTAAATGAAAATTTTGCAAACAGTGATATCCCTTTGGATATTCAATGGGCTGCCTTTAAAGTTATGGCTAGGGGTACCATACCCCCATCCAAAAAGCATCATATTACAAAAAGCAAAGAAGGGAAAATATAAGTAAAATAGAAAGTAAGCTAAGGTTACTTGAACTGGAACTGCAAAGAAACTATACTCCTAATATTGAGAAACAAATAGCAAGTCTACAGAAACACTTAAATGAGATTATAGCACAGCAGTATACATTTACAAAACTTAGAATGCTGCACAAATATGCGGAGCAGGCTCAAACTCCTTCTAAAATGTTAGCAAGACATATCAACGTTAGAAATCCCACATGCAAAATACAATAAATAAAATATAAAGACAAAATTTATAACTCTGATATTGAAATAATAGGGGTTTTCAAAGAAATATTTCAAACCATTTACAGTCTCATATTAATGACAACCTATTTCAAACCTTTGTGGATAATCTAGAATTCCCTCAGATTAATGACTTTCAATCTAATAATCTGAAAAGTCCATTAACATAAGAGGAAGTAGTTAAGGCTATTGATAAATTAAAACCTGGGAAAGCTTCTGGTCCTGATGGGTATGTAGCAGAATTTTATAAACATTTTAAGCAACAAATAACACCAGTACTTTTAAAGTTATACAACTATATAATAAAAGTTAGGATATCAGACCTTAATCTGAACAACTCCAAAACCGTGCTTATCCCAAAACCAAATACAGATCCCACAAATCCAAACAACTATAGACCCATAGCTCTGATAAATATGGATATTAAGATATTTTCAACAATTCTAGCACAAAGTATACAGAAAGTAGCCCCAGCTATAATTGCACCTGTACAGCTAGGCTTTATGAGTTAGAGACAAGTAAAGGACAACACATTAACCATTGATGCCCTAACCCACTTATGTGCCAAGGACAAATCCCCTAAATACACATTATCAGTAGATGCAACAAAAGCCTTTGACAGAGTCAATCAAACATTCCTCCTCTTTGTACTTTATCAATTTGGATTCCCAAAAGAATACATAAAAATATTAAAATGTTATAAACTAAAGCAACTACAACTCTCTGTATCAATAAGAACATTTCTAACCCAATAGAAATAGTTAATGGAACCAGACAGGGATTCCCACTCTCACCAAACCTGTTTAATTTCCATATAGAAAGATTACTACTGCAAATTACCCAGAGAACATACCATCATCTTATTTCAGTATCAAAAACTCAAATAAAATTTACAGCTTTTGCAGACGATCTCAATATTTACTTTCAATATTCTAATACTGATTTAAATAAAATCCTATCATCCATAGATAAGTTTTCTCTAGTATCTAACTATGAAATTAATCCTAAGAAGTCAATTATTTATCCAATTAACCCACAGGGACATAAGGAATTTTACTTTCCAGAGACTAATGTTAAAGTGCAATATACTTAGAAATATTTAGGTACAAATTTTAGCCATACACAATCTGATATGCTCAATAATAATATAGTTAAAACTTGGTCAAATATAGTCAGTAGCATTAATAAATGGGAAAAGCTTAAACTATCTACATTATCAAAATTTTCAATTGTAAAAATGAACATATTGCCTAAGAATTTATACCATCTGAATGCCACTTTCATGAAAATTCCTGTTACCTTCATCAGCAAGATAAAAGTTCAACTGGCAAAATTCATATGGTACCCAAAAAGTACAAGAATTAGCTATAATAAGCTAATACCCTCAAAAGGTAAAAGGATGCTTAAGCCTTCCTGATTTTCAATTGTACTATGAAATTATCAATACAAGTCACATCATGCAGACTGAAAATCATGACCCTATAGGTAATGAATGATACCCATTACGGATTAAATTATTTCACCAGAACATTATAATATATAAAGTTAATCCAAAAATTATTCCCTTCTTAAAATAAGAAACTCTTAAGACAACAAAAAGTCACCCAATCTTAATAAACAGCTGTGAAATTTTCAAGAAGCTACTGATATCAATAAATTTAAAAGACACGATTACTTTTCTGCAACCAATACATAACAACCCAGATATAAAACTAGCAAACACTATGGTAAACATAGATAAATACCCTTTAATAAAAAAATTATACACTATGGAATTCTTACCAATTAAATAAACTTTAAATGGAAAATATCATGAAACTACTTAAAGCAAGCAATAAATATAAAATGATAATTAACCAAATCTTATACCTAGTAAGTACTATAATCAAATATATCAATGTAGTTGAGCAAGATGTTAACTTAGCACAACAAGTTCTAAAATTGCTTTTGAGTAAAAACAAAATGATATCAAATACATATAAATTAATAGCAAATATTAAATATCAAAATACAATTCTTTTTTCAAAGTTTTTGGAAAGTAAAGATAACACCATAACATACAATCAAAAGGAATTAGCTATTAGAAATACTATGAAACTGATACTATATAAAAAGTTAATATACACACAGATCATGATCTTCAACAATGCCTACCATATACCTGTTCACCTTAACAAATTCAACCCATCTAAGTCACCATATTCCCCCTTTTGTGCTAATAAAGAGGCAGATATTCTCCACATCTTTTGGAGCTGTAAAACGGTTTATAAACTATGGTGCTCACTAAGATTCCTTTTAGAGAAACAGGCTATTCAAAATTCACTTTGTGATGGGAGACAGCTATACTACATATATTCAAATACAATAATAATTTCTCTAAACACATTATAATAACACTATGCACCCTATTAAAAACTTGCATAGTGAAAAACTGGATAGACAGATCAAGACTAACCTGGTCAGAATATAAAAGCATGGTGAAAAAAATATATTGGCCAAGATGCTGTATACAAAAAGTCAGAAGAACCAAACCTACTGTCAGAGGTACTGCAAAGCATTAATTGATATTCTATCATAAACAGTAAGTTTAATGCTAATTATGTAAGGATAGTAACACATCACTTAGCTGAGATTAATAACCACAATAATTAAGGTGACATATTTGTATGTATGTGTATAGGGTATAGTAGAATAAATTGTTATCATTCTAAATGTTGATGTTATACCTATAGTACTGGTCACAATTGCAAAATAATGCACAAGAGAACTGCTATATGATAAAAGTTCTTGGACTATATCATAATATAAGCATATCCTCATAGTAATACAAAATTGTAACTCTACCTAATTTGAATGCTAATTAGTAAAGTGTGCAATAACTATTATTACTTGCTTATGGTATGCATTCTGTAACATCAACTGTACCACATGTATATGTCTTGCTTATCTTCTTCTGCATATTTTGTGAAAAAATATTTAATAAAAAGAAATTTGATAAAAAGAATAATGTAATGTTTTAACCATCCTGTGAACATCCTAGTTGAAGTTGTTCAAATTATGAGAGGCAATGTTCCACATTTTGGAGATAGAAGATTGACAGCTATGAGTAAGAACTACACCAAACCATAAACAATACTTTAAGTAGATTAAAAAACTTAGCTGAAAAACAAAGTAATAAACCAAAGCTCATATACATGCCAGAGAGTAGAACCGGTAATTAAAACACACTTTTACTTTAACGAAGCAGACATTAAATGAAATAAAACTTTCTTAACCTAAATTTAACATATAGGTGCCACTAAAAAGTATGTGAAGCTATTTAACCACCAAATAGTTCACATATAGAAAGCAAAAGCCATAGCAGTCATGAGAAAAGCCACAAAGGCGGTGGGATGTGATGTATGAGTGAACTTGTGTGCTGCTCCAGTCATGTAAAATAAGAATAAAGAAGTCTGCAACAAACAACTTGTCATGCATCTTAAAAAAAGAAAGAAATAAAGAATGAAAATAAAGCCAACAATAAGACTTGTGAAAACATAGGACCATTAATCCTCAGGGTAGAACAGCCCCTTCACCGAAAGGACTTCATTAGATCATGTTATAACTGAACTTCCAATAAAGTTGAACTTCCTGTGAAATAACAATGTTCTAATAAATACAAATAAAAATAATAATAAAAGAAGTAAGATTATAAAATAAAAATAAAAAATGGTGCAAATTCAGTAAAGCCTACATGATCCACTAGAACTAACATGCACATTATAGCACACCATTTGTATTTGGTAAGTGGCTCTATATGCCATGTAGAGCTGCACAAACATGGTAACTACTGTGCCATGTTAATTGCAGCATAAGCACGTGAATTGTATGCTAATCAACCAATCCAAGCTGGAGGAGCTATTCAACAAGCTATAAAGCAAAAGGATGGATTCAGTGCTGATTTTCCCTGCAAATCTCAAAACATATTGGAATACAGCCACAGAAACTAAGCTACACAGAAAGAATGTTGGGGCTGCTATTGCTGTTATTCATGCGTATGTGCAACAGGCCTCAGTCTATGCTGCTGCTGCTAGTAGACCACAGCCAAGAACGTGAAGGGTGTTTAGGCAGCGTTTAACTTTTCACAATCTGCATGAGGTAGAATGGTATAGTACTACAGGGTGGATAGAGACACATTACAGGAACTATGCAACCTCTGTAGTCCTCAGCTGAGATCAAGGGTAAACAGGGGAACCAATCCCAGTGGAGACTAAGGTATGTGTAGCACTTAGAATTGTATCTACAGGAACATACCAGACACCAACAGAGGGACATGCTGGGGGTGTTACAAATCTTCCATCAATTCCTGAATGCTATGCTATAACATGCCAGGGAGTGCATATATTTTTCCTGCATACCTGAAGACAGAACCAGAACTATGCAGGAGTTCTACTGTGTAGCACGCTACCCTGAAGTCCTGGGTGCAATAGACTGTACACATGTAGAAATCAACGCACCACCTGGGGAACTGGGAAGGGTATATGCTACCTGAACTTGACTGATGTCTGCTGGACATACTGTCCTCACAAGTGCATCCAACTACAGCACCATGGCCTGCCACTTCTGGGTGTGGACACCTCAACCACTGACAGAGCAGCGGAAGTGGTTTCACTATTGGAATGTGATCAAGCACAGCCACATTGGCTAACATCAGATGATGTGACTGACCTATGTCCATATGGATGCCATCCCCCTACCAGTAGACATTCCATCACAGACATCACTCGTTCCAACATGTCAGTCATCTGTCCCATTGAAGCAGCAACATGGTGGAGGCAGTCACACATCAGCCTGTGCCACATCAACAAACCTAAACACTTCCTCAGAGGCCCTATTGGAACTGGCCTGTGCCTCCATGATGGTCTTAAATATATGTTGAGTGGCATACAGACACTTCCAGATCAGGTGAGGATGGACAACAGGCATCCTCCAAGCACCCCTAACAACCCTCCTGCATGGCATCTCAGCCACACTTTGGCTATGGCCAGAGTCAACAGGCACTAAAGCCACAATAACCACACTATCCTGACCAAGTGTCTCATCCTCCACCTGTCCAATATCTGATGGCTCACTGGAACAGGTTTGTGTAGGCCTACTGGCTGTGTCTGATGGAATTACAAGGAATGGCTGAATGTCAACCTTTAGTGTCAGATTCAACCTCTGCACCCACCAAATGTGCCTGCGTTTGGCCACCATCATCATCAGAGTCTGCTGATACTCTGATATCAGGTCGTAAGAGCCCTACACTTCCACTGTCAGGATGACCTGTGATAATGAGCAACAAACACATGAATGGAATTAATACCTACACTACTACAATTTAGTATATCCTAATAAACTAACAGTGCTGCCACTATCACAGAAGGTACAGCAATACACACACACAGTCCTGACACGCACTTCACACATACATATAAATGCATATTTCTGTCAAATGATCATCGGTTCTGAAATAAAAAATGGTTGTCTTACCATTTGCAGATGACTCCACACTTGCTACGGAAGATGATCCTTGAATATGTTACTCAAAATGTAAGGACACCATCATCGCAATAACAATAACACAGGGTTGAAATTTTTGGCGTTTATATGTCCATTAACAATACATTTAACTGAAATTTGGTTGACATGTCCACCCCAAGCTCATGTGTAATGAACCAGAATGTATTGTTAACCAGAATGTGTTGTTAACTGTCAGTTCCACCCCAAAAAAGAAAATATTAAACCAATGTAATTATTGCTTTCAATATATAACTATATAAGAAAACTTTAAAAATTGGCATATGTAAGTCTACCTGGAAGCTCCATTTGGGACATACTTTTCCTCCTTGAAACAGCAGCACCAGTATCAATCACATGCTATTGTTTACTTTCCACTGAGCTCCCTGGATCCCCGACAGTGGACAGGAACACTTCATTTGGTGTCAGTGGTGGCTCTGTAACATCCCCCCCCCCTCCAGTAGTCACCTAACGTGTTGCATGGCAGTTAACACACATAAAGTTAATAATGAATATGAACATATCCAGCTGTTTTTTAACTGCTCCTGTAGCAACAGGTGCATGGCTGCAATACAGATGATCCTGGTTTCTAATACATCAATTTCCAAATATGTTTACTGTTGTTCCAGTTTACTCAATATTAACATTCATATGAAAAAAAATATTGAACACTCAAATTTTAAGGGTTGTGTTTTAATAAACACATAAAAAATAAACATAATTATATGTAAACAACAATAAGTATGTATAGCAGTGGAACTCATATGCATTATTTGTGCGACTGAGGGTATACTGACTATTATGTTTCTTTAATTTGTGTTCTCTGGCATTGGATGGCATTCAGACTTCAGTAATATTCATACACACATGAATGTATAAACCAGGACTTTGTCAGGTCACACACATACATGCTTAACCCCTCAGTCTGTAATGTGTATTTACATATAAATCATGAGCATGTCTGAGAAGCATTTTCATGGTAAGGATGAAAAAATCATGGCTATGGAAGAAAATGATTTGTCTTTCATGCATAGGTTTGAATCCCACATTGCAAAAATTAATTTTATCAATGTGTAAAGCCACATAAAAAATGTGTCAGGTCATAAAATGTATGCCTGCAATATGTCTGCAAAGTTAAATCACCTAGCAGTTACAGTAGTAAACCACCCTCAAACCAATGCTAAGTGTCAGATTAACTTTCCAGTTTCAAAAACTACTTTCCTGTCTGTTGGGCAGCTTTGCTCTCTGCTCTTTTAAATGCAAATGTGGTGTCTGGTGGTAGAAGGGAAGGTGCCCTGTTTAGGATGCAGGAGTGAGGTGTTGAGGAGTCCAGTATTTCCACTGGACTCCTTGTAAAGTATCACAGCCAAAGGCTGCTGCAGGGGGACTATACTGGCTCTCAGTACAAGTCTGAGGCATGGAATAGTTCAAGACCAAGACTGTCTCCCTGGCATTCACATATGAGAGAAGGTACAGGGCATTATTATTTTGACCTGAAGAAAAGGTGCAGCAGCCTGCACCACCACTGTGGATGGATGAGGACTTTTGTGTTAGTTTTGTATAGTTATGTATAATGATAAATAGAAATAGAAGTTAGAGTAAAGCTGCATATAGGCAAGACTGGTATGCATAATGCTCTTCTCTTGTTCTCTTCTCTTTATTGCCCTGCCAATCCAAGAGAGAGTGATGTGGTGATGCTAGAGCTTGAGAGAGACTGAGTAGAGAAGGTGGGTATGCCCAACAACATAACTATTATTTTAGCTAAATTATTGCTCTTCTATATAGTAGTAGCAAATTAAGCATACATATCTTAACTGTAAAATCAAGCATGCATGCTGTAGTTAACTGTAGGAGTCAAGTGCAATACTATAGTCAGACATTATGAGTTCAAATACCACAAGTAACAAATAAATATAAGTAAAATACTTTAAAATATTATATAGTTTAACTTCAACACAAGTGACATAAATCCTCTGTTATCAACTTAATCTGTATAATTTGATTTGATATATGTTATGTATAATATATAGTAGACAGGATTACTTTGAGCTTATTAGTTGTAGTTATTATGAAGGCGAGGAGTATACTTAAAAGTACAGATAATAATAAAATATTTATTTAATATCATAATACATTGCATGTCACATATGATGTTACGCCTTTTTCTTTTTTTTTTTTTTCTTTACCTTCTCTCTTTTTTTTTTTTTTTTATTTCATCAATTTTTTCCCATGTTGTTCCATGTCATGCATTTATAAAAAATTACAAAAATGTTTTATAGTAGACTAACCCCCAGACCAGCTGCCCCTCACCCCCGCCCTACACCACCCAGATGCCTGGCAGCTGGGCCTGTGGTACCCTCTGGGAGTACTGACAGAGGTGGGGAGTCTATCATCCACTAGGGGAGAGGCTTGTGGCGGTAAGGCTCAGACAGCTGATATTAGTGTGCTTGATGACTCTGGATGGATGGGATGCCTCCTTTAATGGTCTGGAGGAGCAGACATCAAGCACACCAACAGCCAATAGAGTAAGAGGACAGAGATGACAGTCCTGCATGTGAGGATTAGATTCAGTAGTCTCCCATGATGTTTGGCATGGGCATCTCTGTCCTCCCTCCCCAACCCCCCCAACCTGACTTGATTTGGTCCAATTGGCTATCCAACATGATTTAGTTGTTGTTACCCCTCTTTGTTGAGGTGACAGTCCAAAAGACTCCTATACATAGCACAAGCAGAAAACTATAATTCAAAGTGGAAAAGGATGATGATGAAACAGGGGAAAGCTCAAGAAACAAGGAGAGACTGGGATTTTGGTTGCAGGCCTTTAAGGAGAATAACAATAATCATATAGAATATATCCATAAAGTAGCAGAAAGTATCCTAAGAACTAAGCCAACGGTGGATTGGAGAAAGGAAATTCTGCTGATAGGGATGACTGCACTTAGTGATATAGACAATAGACAAAAGGAGCCTGGAATTTATTGGAGAAAACTGGCACAGGAACCAAGGTATTGGGAGCAAATAACGAAAGAGGGAAAGGTGATAGAAGTGGAAGGTGCCAAAAATGTATTTGAACTGCAGGTTAGAGATTGCCTTCCCTATCAGGGAATGATATTAGAGTCTAGGCAAAGATAAATAAATTGGGGGAGTCCTAAATGAAAGACCAGCACTGGTAGAGTTTTTAGTAGAATCTAGAACAGATACTGCCATTAAAAAAAGAATAATTAGTAGAACATATAAAATACTGCATGATAACTACATGACTCAATCAGAGGAGGTTAGAAAGGATTGGGAAGAGAGACTGGATAAGCAATTCACAAAGAAACAATGGGAGGATATATGTATGTCTCTCAAATATGCAACAAAATCTAGAAGGTTTAGGATTTTTGCCTGGAAATGTTTACATAGATCTCTCTGCACCCAAAGTAAACGCCAGAGAATTTTTCCTCAGGTAGACAGCAAATGTTGGAGGTGTGACGGGGAAGAAAGAGGTGACTGGGAACATATTGTCTCAGGGTGTAGTGAACTAGCAGACTTCAGAGATTCCCTACTGGATGTATTGTCGGAGATGCTGGGTGGGCAAATTGGTCTGACAAGGGAGATGATTTTTCTGAGCTATGATACAGAATCAGAATTGCCTGGGCATGGTAAGGCCTTGCTGTGTCTAATTATGGTGGCTGTAAAAAAAGCAATTACCAGAAAATGGAAATCAAAATCTAAAGAAACTATACTAGAAGTAGTGAATAAAGTAACAGAGATAAAACAACTGGAATTGAGATCTTTAGAAAAAGGCAGGAGCAAACTACATAGGAAAAAAATGGGAATTGTGGGAATAATATATACTAGGGAAGAATAAGGTTTAAAAGGCAGCAGGACTTAAATTAGCTATGTAATGTTTGACTGAAAAAGACTGAGTAGATTATAAGCGAAGCATAATGTTTGGAACTTGGAGTGTGTCAGTATGGTTTGTGATGTAAAATGCTTGCAACTAGGATTGTGTCTGTGTGGTTTGTTTTCATTTATATAAATATATGATTGCCTATGCAGTAAGTGATGGTTTAATAAAGATGCTTCTTGTTAAATTAAAGCAGGAATTGAATAATTTATGCAATATTGCCTAGGTTATATGATATATAGCAATACATGTGAAGTATAATGTGTGTTATGTTAATTATAGTTTTATTACTTTTATATGAATGTAAATGTGCCTATGTCACAAGTGATAATTCAATAAAGGTGCTTGAAAAAATATTCTGCACGCATTTTCATTTTACATTGTTGAAGAAGTGGATAGCTATGGTTCTTTCCTACCTCCCTCCTGCACATTCCTATGTTGCTTTCCCTTTGTTCTCTCCCCTGCTTGCCCCCCATTTCACCACTTTCCTATCTACCCCATTTTAACCTCTTTAATCTGGTTAAAAATAGAATCACACACCACAAACATAAGTGAAAAAAGCAATGAAGTCCTTCACTTTTTGTCTTCTGTATTTGCATGGAGTTTGGCATCGTGCACCAGCTTGATTGATGGTGAATAGCTCCTCAATGGTGTGGTTACCTCTGTGCAATGCTGCTTAAGCATGTTGCACTAAGGTAACACACAGTGAATGTATAATAAAGAATTATGTAATTGTATTATAAATGCATATTTAAAACTATTAGATACTCCTGGATTTGAACCCTGTATCATGTGGGTTCAAAAAGAAATCTGTCAACACATTTACTCCTGCTGCCACAGAGTCACTTAGACAGTGGGTGTGTTTCTTACATTCACTTCTAGATATCATTTTATCAATGAATCTGAGAGTCATGGTTGCTCCTCACTTAACTTGTTGCAAATGGGAAAAGCAGTATAAATGTCTATCTTGCACACGCAAATACTTTGTCATCAATTGTGTAAACCAGCTGCTCAACGGCGCACTATGAAAATTACACAATAGCATGAATTACTGATGTTTACTATCCATTTAGTCTTCATCCCATGAAAGTACATGTAAAAACACAAATAAAGGGAAGGCACTTTATAAGGAAAGAACACATATTTACACTGTAGCCATGTGTTACCTGCACCCATACACTTGAAACTTGGTGTCTCAGTACGCCTTCCCAAATACATACTCTACACTACAGAAATAAATTTAAAAATGCTTTCTTATATACCATGTGCATCTTTATACTGACAATACACTTTCAGATTTTCAAATTCTTGAAGTAATGTGGACAGCTATTTGCATATTGTTTGCAAAGTTGTCTTTTTTAAGGTATAACTGCACATTGGAAACACAACAGCAAATACTACACTTTGCACACTCTGGTAACATGCAGATCTTTAATATCTTGATAGTTGTACATGTCTAGCCATCCATTTCATCTGGGCCTCTTAATAACTGTCAAACATCCAATGCTGATGTCATCCACTATAAATTGTCATGCAGCAATGCAAATGTAAGCTTGTTCTGTAGTGCTTACTTTAAGTATTGTGCTATGTAAATAAGTAGGTAGTGTTTCTAGTCTCATTGCAGTCAATTGGTATGTCTGTGTGTATTCACATGGTTGATATTCAGGAGAGCATTTTATACCAGCACGTCAGACAATGTTATTACCATCTTCTTCTCACCAGACAGTGCTGATGTCATCAGCTATAAAGTGTTGTCAGACACTATACATGCCAGACGTGCTGTGGCACTTCTGTTAAGTACTGAATTGTCTAGTTGCTGTAGGTAGTGGTTCTGTTCTCGCTGCAGTTAGTTTGTATGTGTGTGTTTCTTCAGCTGGTTAATATGTCAAAGACTGTTTTATACCAGCATGGGGGACACTGCTGTTACCATCTTTTCTCACCAGACACTGCTGATGTTATCAGCTATAAAGTGTTGTCTGACATTACAAAAGCCTGGCTTGTCTCATGGTGCTAGCATTAAGTACTGTGCTATGTAAATAGGTAGGTAGTGGTTTGATTCTCACTGTAGACAATGGGTATGTGTGTGTTCAAATGGTTGACATTCAAGTGAACATTTTACACCAGCATGTCAGACAGTGCTTTTTATCATCTTCTTCTCACCAGACACTGCTGATATCATTAGCTATAAAGTGTGTTTGGACACTGTGAAAAGCATTCTTATGCTATGATGTTTATGTTAAGTGCTGTGAAACATGTAAATAGTGGCTCTGTTCTCACTACAGTCAATGGTGTGTATATTCAACAATCACTAGGATGACAATTTTAGAATGATATGCGAGTCCACGGCTATGTCAAACCCTCCTCCAAACATCTCGTTGTAGCATGCAGTAATGATGTCATACTATATAAAATGCATTCTGACAGCATTCAAGACAAACTTGCGCTATGGCATTAACATTAATGACTGTGTTTGCCCATGCATATAGGGGTTCTAATCTGACAGAAGGTGACTTGCATGTCTGTACATACAGCTATCACTTTTGAGACAATTTTACACAGGGATGTGACTCCATATCCATCTTACACTCTTCCCAGCATGTTCTCTTCAGCATACAATTATGCTATCATATTCCATATAGTGCATTGTGGCAGTGTTACTGTCAGACATTTGTGGTGTTGCTACTGTGACATTGCATAGCATTCATATTCTGCACCTACACAGGTGAAACATTCAAATCAGGCCTAGTCTACTGCTGTGTGTGTGGTTGGTGGATGTTATGAGCATTACATGATCTTTGGAATCATTCTTCATTGAACTACCATTTGGAAAACCTTTCACATAGCCCCATGCATCCACCATCCTCCTTTTTTCACTGGCCACATGACATCTTTCCTGCAGATGAGTAGAGGATGTCCTCATGTCAAATATGCATACATACATCATGAAGCAGAGTCCTTTCATGAGCCTCTGCAAGCCATCTCAAAAACATTACATGTGTGATTGCTAATTCTGTCATGGTGTGGCGCACATGTCCTATATGGACAGTGGCAGTATGTAATGCAATTCAACGAATATACACATATGCACAATAATCTTACTATCTTCCATCATATAGATATAATGATTTATTTTCATGGTATAATAATGGCTAGGATTTCATGTGATGTTGGCCATTAGCCTAATAATGTCCTATGACCCTAAGAAGAGTTGACATGTCAATGTTGTTGCATTGACATGTACTATACTGAGGTGTGGATGTACAGTGTGGCTACAAAAGGGTCTTACATTCTGTGATGTCAGCTAATGTGTTTATGGTCATTGATGCCATTGCAGTACAAGTTCCTTCTATAACAGCTGTAGTAATATGCCTCTTGGCTGGCAACATGAAACCCCACTTGATTATGTTTAAACACGGCGAGGTGCATGCATATGTAATTAGCATTGCTACTCACTGTGCAAACATGTAAACTCTATGTAGGCTTCACGCTAAGCCTAAACAGAGTTTATTGAATCTCTAGGAATAATACCAATAATAAGAAATAAGCTTAACCATAGCCATAAATATAAACACAAGTATTGATATAGAAAAGGGGAGTCATATCATAAAAGTAACTTAAAAGTAAATAGAAAATACAAGCAAAACAAAAATAAATATACAAATCAAGAATAAAAAAGGGAAAACAACTCAAAAGTACAAATATTAAAAACATTGAAAATAGAAACTAAAAAGAAATAAAATAAATAAATAAATAAATAAAAATAAAACTGACAGCAAAAAATACTGTTGATCTAAATGCAGGCATAGAGTAAAATAAAAACAGTAATAAAAAAAAATAAAGTAGAAATAAACACATAAAAACATAAAGATGCATGCAAACATTGAAGCAATAAAATCAAAAATAAATCTAAATATAAATCAGAATAAAATATAAATAGAACAGTTAGCAATAAATCTAATCATATAGTATAAATTAATGTAAATAAAACCTGCAAACGACCTAAACCCGTGGACCAGAAATTGACAGCAAAAGTGTGATTACTAGAGTATTTTCTCTTTCTTATTTTTTGTTTGTATATTATTATTTTTTTTGTTTTGCTAGCATTTCTTATTTAGTTTTGTGTTTATGATCATGACCTGGGGCTACTCATAGACTTGTTGTACTAAGATTGGGTTCCCCTTGTAGATATGTACAACTGTGCAATCATGAGCTCAGTGGGGTCTGCTAGTGAGGTGTCATGGCAATGGAAGCTGTGTGTTTCTGTCCATGACAAAGTGTGGAAGACTGTTTTATACTTCCAGATTCAGGTCTGGATTCTGTATTCAGTAATAGCACATCCAGAGAATACCTGACTCTGGTGTCAGTAAGCACTGTCACTGGGGGGGCAGTAATGGTGGCATTGTAATCCTTTACATGAGTGTCTTGATGGAGCTGGTGTGTGCCACTGCCACTACAGGACTCTATAAGAGTATATAACATGTAGTATACCATCACTGGATGCAATGTACTCATCTAGTACCACAGTGCAGGAGAAGTATTACTAGTGCTCAGAACCAATACTTGGTATACCATCACCAAATGCATGGTACTGATCTAGTACCACAGTGTAGGGGAAGCATTACTAGTGCTCAGAACCAATACTTGGTATACCATCACCGAATGCAAGGTACTGATCTAGTACCACAGTGTAGGGGAAGCATTACTAGTGCTCAGTACCAATACTTGGTATACCATCACCGAAAGCAAGGTACTCATCTTGTACCACAGTGTAGTGGAAGCATTACTAGTGCTCAGAACCATGGCACACCCCTCACCACATAGATATTAAGAACTCATAATAAAACCACTTTGAAAACATAAAAACAGTATACTACGCTACATAAGCGAGCAACACATGTAAAGTTTTTTGTCTAGCAACTTGGCAACATGCCATTGAAGACAAATACATAAAAAAAAACACAAAATGGAATTTTAAATAAAAAAGTAGATCACCTGACTGATATCAATTAAATTTGTTCCAGTCTTAAAGAGACAATTCCCTGATATAAAACATAAAATGAGTCATGTATTCTAAGGTATCTGCATACCCAGTGGACAAAGTTGATGACAGAGGCTGGACAATGAAGCCCTGCTATCAGCACTTATAACTCATGAGAAGCTTCCCCTACACTGTGGTACAAATTATAAATACAGAGTGAAACATAATGTTATAACACTAAATTATAGATGTAAAAATGTAAAACAACTTATCAGAAACAAAATTCCTTCCAATCCAATTAATTATCTAAACCCCCTGGTTTTAATGTATTAAACTTTAAAATCAACTTTGTTTGCCACAACTTATCCTGTAAGGGCTTGTCAGCAAATCTTCTTCGAAACAAGTGCTTCCCATGAGTTATAAGTGCTGATAGCAGGACATCATTGTCCAGCCTCTGTCATCAACTTTGTCCACTGGGCATGCAGATACCTTGGAATACATGACTTAGAATTAAAGTCTACATAATACTGTGATTGGAAGGATGACAGCCACAGACAAAAAGAGTACCTATATACCATACATTGCATTGTGACTGCTAAGTCTGGTAAAGACCAGGTAGGGTTTTATATACTAAAAGATATCTCAGAGACGAAAACTGCAGAGGAAATGAGAAATCAAGAGTAAGCATGTAAGGCAGAGATCAGATCACCACGACAACTAATTTGGAAATGGTGACTTGTGAAATTCTTGTGGCCATTATCTGTAGAGTATCAGATTCCTGAGTTCTAGGTTGAGAGCAAGGGTTTTGAAGAGGAGTCTTCTGGGAAAAACATGTCCAGGGCAAAGCAGTCCAGAAGGACTCCGTAAAGCTGGAATTAAACTGGAGTTGTGTTTTAAAGAAGGAAAAAAACAAAGATAACTGCACTGCTTATAAACTAAAGAAAGTCTTGAAGGGAAATATTGATATTTTGTAAAGAATATTTTGTTTGATGACCAGTTCTGGGGAAAAGGCTGTATATTATGAAATACTGAAATGTTTGAAATGAACATTGGAAGAGAAACTAGCAATGCATGAGGGACTGTGTTTTGTTGAAATCAGTTTTGCAAAAGAACCTTACAATGTACAAATGACTGTGTTTCTTTTATGTCATTACCTATGTTATGCTTTATTTGTAAATAAAACTTTAGTAAAAACTAAAAAAATGCTTTATAAGACTATTAATGCTGAATACTGCTAGATGCTACATTGTTGGCTACAACAGAAAAAATTACATTTTATTAGAAATTGTGATGTTTCAAAAACTACCTGAATATAAGTGATCTGCCTGAGTTGTTTGGCCTACTAGACAAAAAAGAAAAGGGACTTCCTGAATGAAATGTAACATCTCACTGTGACTGACTGTTAAGCAAGCCTGGAAAACTGGCTCTTCAGCTTGCTGATAAACTGTGTAAGAAACATAAAATTCCTTGTCCATGTACAGGGATTAGCTCCCCAAAGGGGATCCTTATGCTAGTGAGATGGATTACTTGGAGAAAATATTTTATGTTGCTGAAATCTTCTTGTATTCACCAAAGTTATAGCTGCTGTATCTCTTTTTTAAGATGAACAAAATAACTAAGATTTTTAGTAAACTCTCAGCAGGTATTTGTGAAATCTTCCACAGCTCTTCAAGATTGATGTAAAACCACTGACCAGCACCTACTCAATATCCAAAAACAGGTGTCTGTGATGTTGTGACAGCCATTCTCCCTACTGGAAATCCACAAACCCAGTACAACCCTGAAAAAAGAATAGAAGACAGCACAGAGGCTTACTCTGTGGCATTTAAAAGACATAGTATGTGGCAACAGAAAACAGGCCAAAAGATCAGTGGGTCAGGATATCATCTTCACATCTGACTGAGGATTCAATAAAGACATATATGGACTTAAAGGATGCTGATAGACACAGCCACTACAAACAGAAACAGGATTCTGGCTAGGGCTGGAGCTTCATCAAAATTTCAGTTGTTTAAATTTTAAATGTAAACATTCAATATGTAAGCATCCATAATGTCATGGATATCTGATTTAATGGACATCTTGAGGTTGCAGCTAGAACTCCATGTAAATAATGTAAGTAAAAGTCTAGAAATTTTGGCTGTAGAGACATTTAAAAGGGCAAATGACTTTCCTTAGTGACTTAAGAAAATGAGTATCCTACAGTGACCCATAGTCTTTTGAACAGCTAGTTATTTCGAACAAATATCTGTTGTTAAGTGAAATTGCAACCCTAAGTCAAACTTGCCTGCATCAGAGGTTAATAATAAGCCTTTAACTAAATATATTTCTTTATCTGGAAAAACAGAAAGAAAAATATTCTATGTTTGTTTGCATTAAATGTTCTATAAAAGGCCATATATCAAAATACTTCACAGTAACTAAACCAGTAGGAACTGCTAATGCTAGTGGAGAAGCTGTACCTGAAGGCATGTCTGTATTATGTGATACTGCTGATCTTTTACCCACTAAAACTGCATTTTGTCACTGGTGTTTATACTGTGACAGAAAGGAAAGAATTGCAAGGATTGTTGGACTCGGAACATGATTAGTTAAAGCGCAATATATTATACACATAAAAAAGTTATCAATCAGAAAATTATTTGTGTATATGGAGACAAAGGGAGTATCTTATAAAGAAAGCACAAATAAAAAACCTTTCTATGCAAAGTGTTACACACAGTAGCCCTAGTGCCTTACTAAGCACATGTTGAGATAATTGGCCAATACTTCCCCAGTTGAAAGAGATGTGGAAGATATGGAGGGGGATGCAATCAGATTTATTGCCAGAAGTGCATAGCTCCACGAAAGGAAAAGGTGTAGGACTAGAAAACAAAAAGAAACTAAGGCATGAAAGGGCTAGATAAATTAGATACTGAGTTTTCCTAAACAGCTGTATTTTTTACAGTTAATAATAGAAGTAAGTGTGGAAAATGACAAAGAAGGCCCCATATTTAAGACTAGACTAAAGTAAATTAGTGTTGAAACTAAGGAAGAGATATATGATTTTCACACTGAAGAAAAAGGGAAAAGGTAGCTTAAATAAATTCTTAAACTTCTCCCAGCTACACTAAAGCAAATTGAAAGCCAGAAACAAAGGCAGGACCCTAAAGGTAACAAAATAAAGGGGTGGGGGGGCTACTAGTATTTCTGGTGGAAAAATATTTTTATGAGTTTCCTTTTATGAAGGATGAAGTAGGTAAAGGGTATAACCCTCAATCTGTATTTACAGATGAGTTCATGGCTTCCTCTTCATGTCAGAATACTGATGACAAAAATGCTGAACTGGCTGAGCACCAGATAAATAATACCAATTTCAACAAAACCCAATAGGAAGACAATGCATTAAATAGAGAAAAATAAAATATATCAAGAGTAGATGGAGAAACCAGTCATTTCAGTGATATAGAGGGGATAAAGCCTAAATATGACCTAGTTGACCCTGGTTTGATTAATGGCTTTAGCGACTGGACAGAGTGGCAAGGAGGGATGGCTGTGCCCATCCTGGGAAGGAGGCTGCTCATTGATGATACTCCCTAAAGGGAAATGTAGTCCATAGAGGAGATTTGTCCTTAAATGTAGTTGTCGAGTGTGAGTGTGTGTGGGGGGATGGGGGGTAGGGCATATAAAAGGGCCCCCCCCCGATATAAACACAGACAGCTGAGCCTTCAGGATGCTCTTAGGATCTGTGACCAGCACCATAAATACTAGAATAATCTAGGGGTATGAAAATGGTTGAATGACCTGGTCTAGACTCAGGGCAGTTGGGGCCAGGTCAGTATCATGAGGTCTAAGGGGATCAAAAAAATTTAAAAAAAGAGTAGACAGGAAAACCGAAGGAACTGAACAGTCCATTCTTTTTAAACTAAAAAAATAACCTCTTGTTCAATGTACTCAAAGACAAAGAACAGATTCTGAGTCAGTTATTAATAACACTTGTAATGAAGTCTGAGAGACATTAGAACACTTGTAATGAGGTTAGCACATAACCATATAGTGAGTGGTCATTTAGGAATGCACAAGGAAAAAGGCTAGAATTTTAGCCAGATTTCACTGGCCATAAGGAGGACATAGATAACATTTCTGCAACCTGCCCAGAATTTCAAAGGAAAGTACCTAACCATGGTTTATGAGCTTTTTGATATCCCAATTCACAGAATGATCACTTGTAAAATTGTATAAGGGCTATCAGTGTATCTTACGTTCATATGTAAGTAGTAGGCAATCAGTCTGCAGACTATTACAAGCCTTGCCAAAAACCCATAATCAAAAGTTTTTTCAAGCCTCGAGGAGACAACACAAGCTAGTTCAGGGAGAATTTGAGGCTGCTCATTCCATTATCTAGGGTTACCTTGAAGGTGGCAAAGGTGCTTCTCTACTTAATATGTGGTGGAGGTTTTTCCAGAGGTGAAGGATACATTTGGATATGAACATATCATGCCTCTGTGTCTTATTTATCTGTTGATGAAGGCTTAGTTCATTTAACTGGGTGTTTGAGGTACCACTTGTTCTGCAAAACATCAGGAATTCAAAGAGGGTTGAATCTTTTATGGCTCAAAAATCTAAACCAGGTCTCCATGGAGGAGTCTATAAAATCAGAATACAGAGAAAGGGTTGACAGTCTGTCCTGATAACTATAATTTTTGAGTCCATTGATCTTTTTAGTCATGAATCTCTGATATTTTTCAAGTTGAGTGATATGTTTCAACAAATACATGCCAAGAGGTGCATTATAGTCACTAATAGGTCTGATGAGATATGAATAAAGGGGAATTAAGACTTCTTTGGATTTAGAACACATACCTTTAAAGTTAGATGAGCCAGATAGAAGGTCACTGAACTACTGAGGAGACATAACTAAATGAAAAGGAATTATCAACAAAAAGTACCTATCTTGCTTACAACGGTGTCTAATAGAAGGAGGTGCATCAGGGTTCCTATTACCTGATCCCACGTTTAGGTTAGCGAATACCTAAACGTTGATCTGGTAATAGCAAAAGCAAAAAAATGTGAATGGCTGATTTAACGCAGGGAAAGAATTCCCTTGGCTGTTATGCAGATTGTTGCCCCTTTCCCCACTGTAGAGTGATCTTGGAGTTGGTATATTTCATTTTGGTTTAAAAATTATTTATTTTTTTGTGGCCGAGGGAATTCATTCCTTACATTAAATCGGCAATTCGCTGTTTTCATTTTTTGATATTATCAGGTCAACGTTTAGGTATTCGCTAACCTAAACGTTCAATCGGGTAATATAGACATGGTGCATCACCTATGTATGTATGTGAAATGATTTATTTATTTTATTTACCAAAGTAAACTATATTACTTTTTTTTTCACATTTAATTAAAGACCATTGTCCTTGCAGCAGGTGCTAATGTAGTCTAACCAGTATTGGGGTAATTGTGAATCAGCGGAAGATGGAATAAAAACACCCAATTTATAATCACCTGCAAACTTAGATAAACATAGGCCGGGAGTGTTGGCTAAAGGTCTGAGAAATAGATACCAGTTAGGAAAGGTACATCCTCTAGAGTAGGTTTCCCACAAGAAATTTATACTGATCAAGGCAATTCATTCATATCAAGAGTAATGTGTAAAATTTTCCAATTTTTGTAATGTGAAACAGATGGGGACTTTTGTATATTAAACCTCAAACACATGGGCTAGTTGAATGCTATAAAAAATAGTCTGTGTTACAAAAAGCTGTATAACTAGATGGTAGAAAGTGAGATCAGTTGCATTTTTTACTGTAAGGAAAGTATCCCAGTCTTAAACTGGATTCATAGATTTGATCTGTTATAAGGCAGACAACCACAGACCTTGCTACATGTTGCAAACAAATATCGGAGGAGGAAAATTCTCTTAAAATGTGCGAGAGAACATGTGATAGTCCTTAAAATGTGTGAGATAGCATTTGATAGTTCTGAAGGCAGATTAAGGACTGTAAGTTCCTAGAGAATTCAAACCAGGGCAAAACATATGCAGTCATGTCATAGACAGACAGCACCTTTAGCAAAACTCAGATTAAATTTGTTTTTATAGGGGGGTTGAACTCCATGGATGCACAACACTGGAAAAAAATGAATTATTCACTATTGCCAAAAGAGCTTTCAGCGAAGTATTTCCACTGAAATAGCATTTGTTGATGCTGCTTCTGACCAACTAACAAGCTCCCTAAAGTACATTTTTTAGTTACTACTGCAGAAAACAAGTTCCTTAGAAAGTGTAAGGCCCTTTTCAAATTGTGGGGAGAAAAATGTAAGTGAAGTAATCTGTGGAGTACAACAACTGGAGAACAGGAATTTAGAACAGTTATAAGACATGCGTGAATGGGCGTGCCTTCGCTGAAGGTTGGACATTGGGCTGGTGACTCAGCACCTGTTGGGAGGATGGCCTAATGGTTAAGGTATTTGCCTTACAAACACAAGGTACAGGGTTTGAATCTCACAGGGGATAATTGGCTAGGCTTACAATGGCTCGCAAGGGCAGTTAGCCTAGTACTAATCTATGAATCTACTATGAAATCAACTGCCAATCATTAGCTGACCGGAGTTCCACTGTGGCGACCCCTAACCGGAAAAAACAAAAACAAAGAATACTGCATAAATATTCTGAAGCCTTGGAGAGAAACTGATTTTTTTTTTTTCAGTAAGCATATTTTCATAAGATGTTAAGGCTCCCAAAGAGTCAGAATAGATGAGCTTATACTCAGAAATAAGGATTTAATTTTCAGAGTTGCCTGACAGAGTCAGTTTAATGCAACACAATGTAGAACTATGACTGGTGTGAAAGCAAACATGAAATCATACCGAGTACCAGAAATCCCAATGCCATAAGGCCTAAGTATGAGGTGCAGAAAATGCTGAAACATGGGGTCAGGAGAGTCACAAATTGAGTAGAACAGATAAAAAACAGGGACATCCCCCAAAATCAGGGTAGTGGAGAGCTATGACCTGACCTAGGGTAAAGCTGCCTAGAAAGTTAAGTGGGTAGGTGAAGCAGAGCAATCCTTTTACCAGTTAACAGGTATGTAGAGCACCCAGAATGGTGATTCCTCTCCAGTAAAGTGTTAAAATGGCACGAGACCCAACCTTAACAAATGTTAAGCCACCCTGCTAAAGTTAAGGTCAGATCTTTCACTGGGCAGTAAAATCTGCCTGCACTGACTAGCAAATGACAGTGACCAAACAAAAAAAGTGTGTTTTTTTTGTCCACATGAATAAGGTGTTCCTTCCTCCATTAAACTTAGAAACTAGTCAGAATAACAGGAAGTGTGTTCATCTGCATTTTCTGAAAGGCACTAGCTCTGAAACTCAAAAGTATGCTATTATTTAGTGACTTCAGTCAGTGATTTGTCCAAAAAACACAGAATTTATGAGGAAAAGATCAAAAATATGAAGCAATTATCTGGACATGTACAGCTGAGAGGTATGATCTGTCCATGATATAATCATCTGTCCATAAATAATGGTAAAACCAGTCCTTTTAATTGTCATAACAACCACTGAGAAATTTTAAATACTCATTTAAGTTTTCTTTCCTTGTATCCTCAATCCCCCTTGGTGTCTTAATGATAAGTCGATATAACAATTACAGTCCCACTAGTCCTTCTTCGTTGTTTGTCACATTAATAAGAGTTGTTAGCACATCTCAATGTTCAATATGCTTTCAGAGACATTGCCTTTCCTTCAATATCAAGCACAAGTCCCACAATCCTAGCCATGACAATAATACACTGCAGGAAAAAAGAAAGAAAAATACATTGCATTTCCAGTAAGGGCAGCCATACGGTTGTTTGTTTTAGCTGCGCACCCCTTTCCCAACCCACATTACATGGCTATAAATAAGGCTTTGATCCTTAAAGCAGTAATAGTTCTTCCTTTTTACAATAGTAAACTTATTTTGGCAAAAAAGTTGAATGGTTAAAAAGAAAGGCAGGAATAAAAAAAAAAATCAATGTAGTGATTATCCAGGTCAGACTGATACTTTCTCTGGCAGTTTGCTTTCCTTTAAACGTTGCTGCTGGATCAATCTGTCATGGAGGTTCTTGATAAGAAATTTGACCTACTAATGAAAGAACTTTAAAAAATTAACTCTTTCCCTTCTGCAGTACGGCCAAAACAGACTCTATAATGAAGGATATGGCGGTAGTATTATCTGATTATTCTGGGTATCTGTAGCACCATAACTTCAAAATGGATAAAGTTAAACATTAAACTAGAAGCAGTCAATACCAGGTTCAAATGCACCATGGCTAAACTCATTGAGTTGGAAAATTGGAGGCAATGTATAAGCAACCAGATTATGGGAGTCCCAGAATGAGCCAGATCCAATAATTATTGTTTTTTATTAAACAGACTTTTGAAGAGTGGTTTGGTATTTCCCAACAGAACTTACTAACCGAGCATGCCCACAGAGTGTATGACCACACAGAGCACATATTCAGATTTTCCAGACCTTTACTAGTTTACTTTGCTTACTATACTTTAAAAAGAAAGGATTTTGTCTGCATGTTGGACCCCAGGTAAAGTGTGTACCAATAATGGGATAAGGGTTTGTTCTGACAATGACTATGAACTTGAGTCACACATATGCAGGGTAGCAGTGAGGTAGACTATAAATTTATATCAGAGGAATAAATGGAAATGTCTTAATCTGGTACACTTAAAGGCTTGGTTAGAGATGGTGTGCAAATATTTAAATTTCCTGAGGAAGCTATTCAAAAGCTGCAAAACACCTCTTCATAGGAAACATCTGTGTTTTTCAACTTCACCAGGAAATAACAGCAGCTAACTAGGCTGGAAATAGCACCCACATTTCTAAAAATGCAACTAGAGCTATGTTTGACATTTAGAATTATCCTCATATAGCATCAAAAGGTAGCTCATACGGTCAACTCCAGAAGAACTACGTGTATCATCTCAGATGCTTCCACTGGGAGTAACTGGCCTTCTTTGGTTATTTTCTAATGACTGTTTCAATATAGACTAAGACATGTTATGTGGTCTCACAAGAATGTTTACCTTTTTTTATACACTTCGGAGAGACTCCACAGATATGTTGTCAGTTAATTGGACTCACAGACTGAAGACTCTGATAGGCAGAAATTGATGTTGTTTCTACTAGTCTAGATGTGGAGAAGACCTTTAACAGAGTTTATTGGGATTTCCTCTTTGAGCTGCTTAAGCATATGCCTTTCCTCCTATGTTCATAGAACTTTTATGGAAGCTATATGTAGGGTCTTCAGTTAGGATTAAGATAGCTCTCTCTGTTATCTTTCATCCTTGTTCGTGGAGTTAGGCAGGGTTGTCCATTGTCCCATTTATTTTTCACATTATATTTGGAGCCACTAACAATAAAATTTAGAATGGAATCAATGTCTAGCTATCAGATGTCTTATTTAATGCATAAAGCATTCTTTTATGTCAGTGATTTTGTTGTACTTGACTGACCCTGACATTCACCTTTCTACTATGCTACATTTTCTGACATATAACAAGGATTTCTCAGACTACAAAATAAACATTCAGAAAATGGAGGTCCTCAGGGTCCATTACATACCCTCATAATGCCTGCTTCAGCAGTGCCCCATTTTAGATGTATCCAATAAGGAACATGGGAATATCATTGGGTAGTTCTCTTTATGAATCTCTTGGGGTTAATGACAATTTGTTCAATTCAAAAGTAAAAAAAAATGCTACTGGCAAATAAATTCATAACTAAAAAGTGGAAACAGCATCTATCTCCCAATTTGCTGGACTTTATAATATAAAACAGTTAAGCACCTTGAGAAGTCACATTTTATTTCTCCCCAAGATCCTCATCTCATTGTAGAATGGCAATTGTTTTTGGATTGGTTCTTTAAATGAAGCCTATTTTATTGGCTGCTTTTATTTTACTTTTTTAATGAGAGATAATCAGTTAGTTACTAGAGCAGTATATCACAGAGTCCTTTATTGGCATGGTAGTTATAAATTTTTGAATTGTTTTATGATGTGTTTGCAAATAAGTTTGTTTTAATAATTGCTGATTAGCTCAATAAGCACTGATATTGCAAAAAAATGCATTCTATTTCTCTTTCATTTAGCCTGGCATTATCCCCTGGCTTCACACTTGCTCTTCTTTTAGCCTGGATCTGACCCTAGCTTTCACAGTCAATAATTTTCCTGAAATCCCTAATGAGTTTGAGATCAAGAGATGAAACAAGAAGCTGGGATGTGTCAAAAATTACAAATTTGTGTGTGGAGGCTGAATCTAACATTTTATTTTTGTAAAATCCTGTACACACTCTACTGAAGTCATTCTTTATTAGGGTTTGGAGTTTGTGGGACAGAGGAGGTTCTAAAGAGTAGAGGCTCATCTCTATATAGACAAATAATTTTTTTATGTAAGTCAGCAGTGAAGGTGATCAT
Organism: Protopterus annectens; assembly: GCF_019279795.1. Lineage (NCBI taxonomy): Eukaryota > Metazoa > Chordata > Ceratodontiformes > Protopteridae > Protopterus > Protopterus annectens. The sequence continues at coordinate 948,563,489 of NC_056737.1, read as the reverse complement.
GAAAGGAAAAAAAAGAATAAGCCAAAAGAATCGAATCTCTATAAACCTCTCCTTAAATAGTGGTTTAAAGTAGACAGAGAGTTACAAATGGGGACCTGACTAGGTCAGTTTGAGACATAATTAGAAAATCAGCACAGAGTCAACAAAAACTGGCATGTAGAATAATTTTAGAACAGTAAAGAATGGTCATTAAAGGCTTCTTTATATCACTGGACTGTGGCAATTAAAAGGCCAATTTTCATGTTTTTGGAAGATTATATCTTTGACTCTGCCATGTTGTATGGACTCAGAATGCTGTTATGCTGATTAGGTTTTAATATCTGCTTATAGGTGTAAGAGTTATTTTTCACTGTGATCATTCTTTCTTTCTGTCTTCTCATTTATTACTCTATTACTTTCTGGATGCACCAACTGCTTTCTGGAGATAACAAATCTGACAGTATTTCAGCATCTCACGAGGTCTAGTAGTCTCCTAAGTACTTTTAAAGAAGACATTATTAGAAATAAATGTCTCTACCTCCAGAACCTACTTTATAAACATAGACTACTTATAGTAGGAGTACCTGAATCATGAGGGAAACCACAAGATATAATCATTCTCCCTGTTTTACAAGAATAGTATGCATTCCAAATTCAAAGACCTAGTACTTACATTGAGGGTGGAATGTTCCTACTTACTAATACAACTTTCCTTGCAAGTTTATACATTCTTTACCCACTCAACATTTTTAGAACTTACTCCAAATGGCTTATCTTCCTGTGCCTTATTTATGGCAAATTCAAAATGATCACTGGACTAGTTAATTCACCTCAATCTTCCATCTCTTCTAGGTAAACATTATAATTACTGTTTATTTTAATGCACCTCAGTCTTCTAGCTCTTCTAGGTTGGTGTTGTGTCTTTCGGCTTTTTCCGGTTAGGGGTCGCCACAGCGGAACTCCGGTCCACTAATGATTGGCAGCAGATTTTTACGTGCCAAGTTGCCAGCTCTGATGCACAACCTTCATCGAAGGTACGCCCATTCACACATGTCTCCACACAGAAGACGTTTTAGCTGAGAATCGAACAGGACAACAGCTTACTGTGAGGTGACAACTCTACCACAGCACGGTATACATTATAATTAGTATTTATTTTATTTCACCCCAATCTTCTAGCTCTTCAAGGTGTACATTATAATTACTGTTTATTTTCATTCTTTTCTTTTTTCAAGTCTGCTAATCATCAGGCCACCACTATGACTATACACATTAGTTCTAAGTCACTGTAGCAAGAGCTAGCTCAATGCAGCCATCAAGGCATGATAGAATTTTTTCCATTTTCTGACCCTAAGACTACCCCAGCACTAAGGGTTGATCTTGCAGCCACAGGAACTTGTTATGTCTTCTAATGCATGAGTGTGTGTGTGTGTGTGTGTTTGTGTGTGTGTGTGTGTGTGTGTGTGTGTGTGTGTGTGTGTGTGTGTGTGTGTGTGTGTGTGTGTGTGTGTGTGTGTGTGTGTGTGTGTGTGTGTGAACATGCTCCATGAAGGCTGCCATATTGCTACAGATTCACAGAGGCAGAGCCAAGCACATGACCCCAGCCCATACTCTGCGTCCTAATTATGTCTGTCTCCCTTAGGCTTCACTGGACTGAATCTATACTGAATCACTGCATAAGAGTGTATTGTAGTGGGCTACACCTCCTGTGCTGCCATAACTTCACATATACCAACTCTGAGATTGCACAACAATGAAACAAAAGAAACACTAATACTCTGCAATCTACAAAACCTACAATTGGCAGATTAACATGGCCTAGATCTAAACACATGAAAAAAATCTAGCAGGTTATACAATACTTTTTTTTTTAACATTTGTTGACCAGGAATGTCCAACTAGGTTCCACAGAGCCTGTTTTCAGCAGAGGCCTGGGGAGAAACACTCCAGATGCATGTCTTTGGAATGTGGGACGAAACCCACACGAACACAGGGAGAACATGTAAACTCCACACAGAAGGCACCCCAGCCGAGAATCGAACCAGAGAACCTCTTACTGTGAGGTGACAACGTTAACCGCTGCACCACTGTGCCGACCAATACTTTGACAGCATGCACAACTATCTTATACAGTGTAATATGACTCCCCAAATTGCACATTATCTCATAAAACAAAACCTGCAGCTAACCTGAGATCAGAACAATATTCCTGTCATGCAAAAAAGCATGTACTACTTTCCGAGACTTGCAATCTACCTTTCAACAAGTCACGTAATGACAAATTACATAGCTTTACATATAGCCTCCTATATGTAACTAGACAATGCTTTCCCAACACATGAATGTTCTGCAAGCATTGATTAAATACAATTTGAAAAAATACATCAGAAGTCAAAACTGAACAAATGGAGATCAATAAAGACCACTGCATCCTGTAGCTATAAACATTGATCTATCTGTCTATATACATGAGTTCTACATTTTAGCAGTATAACATGTTGATTAAAACCATCACATAAGTTATAATGGAACCAGAGCAGCATAAACAATTAAGCAATTCTATTTTTGATAAATTTATAAGCAAAACAGTAATGAAAATTGTTATTACAATATAAATGGTATACAATGCAGCTAGACAACTGCCAAGTTATTGATTATTTACTTAATACAGGTAGCTAAAGTATCAGACATTTGTGGAAACAAAATGTAGATGCCAGTCACAGAGTAAGATGAACCCTTCACAAGATTACTAATGGCAGATGCAAAAAGGTGATGTAGCCCAAGAAGGTACAGTAGCTTTGTGTCATGCAAAACTCATTGTGTGAGAGAAGAGTAAAGTTTGTATTTAGGAGGTTTGTAACTATCAAAATTAAATTAAATTGGGTGATTCTGTAGTCACTGAACCATTTGTCATAAATAGAGCTCCACAGAGCATTTTTAGGGGGTTCAGTACAAGGATCTATATGGTTATGGGGAGATTGTTCCATAGCTTATGGTCTCTGAGATCAATGGTTGAGTTATTTTCCTAGTTACTGGACTTAGGGGATAAGGTGATATACTGAATAGATTAACATAAAATGTGGGTTTATAGGTTCATAGGCACTTATTAGTCTAATGATCTGATGAATTTCCAATAAGCTTCTAGGCCTAGTATTTTTAGGATGATTAACACAGAGGCCCTTGTATTATGAGTATGAATAACCCAGGGACAGGCAGACATTTACATGCTACCCGCGTATATTAGGACATAAGGGATAAGAGTGGCAATTCAGGAATGAACTTGTGGTTTCCCATCTACTCATCCAGATTATGCTTTTAAAGAGTAAGAGATGTACTTTATTTTACATTCACAGGAAGACCATTCCAGAAAACTGATACTCTTTGTGAGACGTATCCATCCCCCCAGCATGTTCTATTTAAGTTGCAGAAGAGATTGAGATCTCTTGAGCAGGGGTTTCTTACACTACTGAACTTGTAGATGTGTAGTAGATCGAAAAGAAAGAGACCAGTTTAGACCATTTTGCCAAAGATCACTGAAGTAAACACCTAAAAAGTGATTGTAAGTAATAAGATGTGGCAGAAGAATAGCACGGAAACGTTTGCAAAGTGAAGTTACTAGTTAAGGCTGTTTGAAACATCCTGCATGTGCAGTTTTACATTTGTTCTCAAGTAACCAATATCCTGTATTGTTCTAATTCTGGATTTTTTTTTTTATTTTATTTTCTAACATTTACATTCTACATAATCTTGTTATGTACTACTTACTTTCTGCATAAAAGGAGTTTATAATCCTGGGCCAAGCTTGAAAATAGTTCACTTTAATCAGTGTTCTTGGATAGCAAATACAAATAAAAATACAAGTACAAATATAAACATACATACATACATTCATGAAATACACCATTCAAAGGTTAATGCAATGGGGGTCTCATTCCAGGATTTTCTAGGACAGACTGTCAGCTAAAGTGTGGTATCAGTCAAGAGTCAAGACGTATCTCTCTAGTTAGCATGTTCGGTTGTCATAACATAGTGGGAACAAAAAGATTTTTTTTTTGTTTTTTTTTTTTTATTTTTGAAGGCAGATGACCAACAAATGTGTTGTAAAATGTGTTATTGCTGTGTTGTAAAGACTTTTAAAGCATTTCTGATTTGGCAACATAAGGGCCAATATGGAATACACACACACACACACACACACACACACACACACACACACACACACACACACACACACACACACACACATATCATATACATATCTATATCTATATACATCATATCTGTGTGTGTATATATTTGTACACATTTTTTTGTTTATTTATTTTTGTTTTATTTATTTATTATTTGTTTGGGAAAATTTACTGGACCTAAAAAGACCATTTTCACCCCAGGCAGGGAGGCCATGGAAGAAAGAAGATAGATAGAAAATAGGCTGGAAATAAATACAAAATAGTAGATTGGCTGGCACAGAGTAAATACGTAACAATATATATATATATACCAATAATATAAGAATATATACATAAAAATTACAATAATATATGTTATTACATAAATATATATTATAAATATATGGTTATTATGTTTGGGGTGTTTGCCAAGGTGCCTTTTAGTTGCATGGTTAAGGCAAGTTGATTGGGAAGTTGGATAATGTAAATTTGAGTCTCCACAAGGGAGCTTAAGTAGGCTTAAAATGGCTCACAGAAACAAAAAACTTAAAATATCAATAATTGTAATAGAATTATTGTACCAATATCAACAAGTGAAGAAAAAATAAATATGGAGAAAGTCTCCTCAGTCACTAGTAGCAAAAGACATAGGAATTTAGTAATCATATAAGGCGACTGAAGAGGTTAGGTAACATAGCCAGGAAGAGTTGAGATGTTTTTCAGTATTTGTTTGAAGGTGGTGGTGCTGCCTGCCTCTATCCTGTCTCACACCCAGACAGAATGGTTTGAATAGATGTGTGCCCTTGGTGCATGTCTTTCTTATGATTTTTAATTGCTACAAGATATTGAAAACAGAAGGACAGACATCTTAAAAAAGTGGGATGGCCTCAAATTTACTGTCACATAGTTATTTACATTTCAAAAGCTGCATTTCTGAAAGCTAAGCTGTATCTCTTTTTTTCTGTTTTGTACTTTATTAACTTTGAGATTGCATAAAATATGTTTCTGCTTTTGTTGAATTTGCAAGTATATTTGTATCTAACTGACATGTTTTCAGGAATGCAGGAGTTAAAGATACCATAAAACTGATTTACAATATCTTGAGCAGATTTCACAGGTCTGTGGCAGCGGCACAACAGGTAACATGCTTGCGTTTGGTACCAATGGCTGTGAGTTCTATTACCACCCCAGAATAAAGGGTGACTAATACTGCAGTGCAGCATAAGTGAGGCTGTTGCACTCCTGAAAGTGCTGCCCTTTGGGTGAGATGTTAAACCAAGGCCCTATCTGGCTGAGTTGGTGGTAGCTCAGGTGGATATAAACAATCTCTTTGCACCTATCACAATAAAGGATGTTCTCCAATGCCCTGGCTACATTTCTGGTAGCAGTTTAAATACTATCTCATGTCTCTTCTGAAAAGAGGCTATTAACCTAGTGGGACTAACCAGGTCAACAAAAAAATAAAATATGTATTATATAATTTATAACATGAAAGTTTCCATTGGTAAAGTCTAGAAAAAAAGAATGATTTGTTTATTATTGAGTCGTATGTTATACAAAGGTTGACAACTATAGTGTCATACAAATTCTAAACACAGATAGAAAGAAAGGTCCTAAGATCATCAGTGCACTATATCAAAGATATTGCCATCTATTATTATTTTTTTGCATTATTTGTTCCAAACTGTTTTGATTCACATAATCAGTTAATGTTTCAGCATATTAATTTAATTTGATGCTGATTTGTTTATCCAGTCATTGTTTTAGTAATTGAAATCCCACATTAGGATATTTTCATTAATTTTTGTGGAGTTTAGTAAGGAAGTCCTCATTCTTCGTAAGGGATGTAGACTATGGACAGTAAGTTCCAGTAACATTATATTTAATTCCATTGATGATAATTATTGTTTAAGTGATTTCTAGTCTTGTCATGATGTTTTTCATATTAATCACTGCTGTGATAGCCTAAACTACAACAAACAGTCAGATTCCGAAGCTTCAGGGAACCTTTCATCTGCCCAAACCATGAGTCATCTCAAGCTGAGCTGTATAACTCCAATATAGTCATCAATCCCTTCAGAGCGTTCCTTCCACTGAAGAGATTGCTCCTCTGTGGGCTTTCAAGGATTGAAGGTTAGCCAATGCTGTTGCATTGCTAGGCAGATAAGTTTTGTTTGGGAAAAATGCGTTTTACAACTTTCTAACATAAAGCTTATTTTTTCTGTGAAATAGCTTTATTTTAGCTAAGAATAAGTGTTTTTATTGACTGCCACATGACGTTTGCACATTTTTAAGCATGAGTGTCATAGGTTCATAGGATCATACTAGGCTATCTGCCCTAGGGCATTTATAAGCCTAGCCAGAGTGTGTTTCGCCACCCATTTTAAATTAATTTTGCTATGCCCTTTTTCGAGGTTAGTATACTGTGCCTCTGTCTAACAGTGACACAGAACTGATACCCGGGGTAAACCTACGATCTCTCATCCACTCATCAAGATTCCTCTTGAAGAGAGTCAATGAGGGACTCTGCCTAACCTGGACTGGGATTTTATTCCAGAGTGAAGGGAGCCTCTGGGTTATGAATCTGTCCCTCCAGCATGTCCTATTTATTTCAGTGCTGAGGTTCAAGTCTCTCGAGCACGTAGCTCGATGGGATTTGGATTTTCTGAGGTGCAGCATGTCCATTAATTCCGGGTTGGACATGGCTTTATACGTCAGGCACAGATCGCCTCTGAGCAGGCGGTATGCCACTGAGTAGAGCTGGAGTTTCTTTAACCGGGCAGCATATGGCATCTGTTTGAGCCCTTTGATCCTCTTGATGAGGTACTTTTGGGGTCTTTCTAGTTGCTGCAGGTGTCTGGTAAGGTACATCCCAAAAGGGGCATTGTACTCAATTATGGGCCTGATGAGGGATGAGTAAAGAGGCACGATGACCTCCCCTGATCTAGATGTGAATCCCTTCATGATTAGGTGGGCTATATAAAATGTTCTTCTAACCACTTTGGCCACGTGGTTGTCAAATGAGAGATTGCTATCAACTTGGGTCCTCAGGTCCCTAATTACTTCTTCTGTACTTAATGGATTACCACCTATGTTTGCCAAAGGGGATGACTATACACTTTTTGGCATTTAGCTTGAGGCCTTGGCTCTGGCACCAGTTGTCTGTTCCTATGAGGCCCTTTTGGAGGATGCTTGTGTCAGCTGGAGAGTTGATTATGGCGCCCAGTTTACAGTCATCTGCGAACTTGGTCAGCCACAGTCCTTCCCTGTTGGCCTGTACCTCCAAGAAATATATACCGAACAAGAGAGGTCCCAGGACTGAGCCTTGTGGAATGCCACTTGTAACAGGTTTGGAGTCTGACATGGCTCCAGCAATTCTAACCATGTGGGTGCTGTCCTTGAGCCAGTTTGCAACCCATCTAGTGACATAGGGGTTTATATTTAAGCTGGTGAGCTTATCTATAATGTCCGAGTGGGGTATTGTATCAAAGGCTTTTGCAAGGTCCAGGTAGGCTGTGTGGACCACCTTCCCGTCGTTAATGGCCTTGGTGACTGTTTCAAAGAAATCAACCAGGTTTAAGAGGCAGGATCTGCCCTTAACAAAGCCAAACTGGGTAGGATCCAGTGTCTGTAGGTCCCCAATATCTTTATTTATGAGGTCCATGATGATCCTTTCCATAGCTTTGCAGACCAAGCTAGTCAGGCTTATGGGGCGATAGTTTCCAGGATCCATTGAGGCACCACCTTTGTGGAGAGGGACCACTGTTGCTGTATGCCACTGTTTGGGTACATATCCTGTAGTAAGGCTGAGATTGAACAGTAGTTTTATGTTTGGGTTTAGCTCTTCTTGGAGTTCATATAGGACGCAGCCCAGGACACCGTCTGGTCCCATTGATGCTGTTTTTTTTGCTTTGGAGAGGGTGGCTCTTACCTGAGCATCTGAGATGTCAGTGGGGAGGCACTCTGCTGGGATAGATATTTGCCCTTTTGGTGGGGAGGGGGGCGGAGAAGTTTGCGCTGAACCTGTCAGCTAGGATGTTGGCAATGTCTGTGGGTTCGGTGTATTTGTTGTCATTTTGGACTAATTCTGTGCATATCTGGGAATTCCCACCCAGGTTCCTAACATAACTAAAGAAAGCCTTGTGATTATCCTTAGTGTCCTGTGCAATTTTTCTCTCGAAGCTGGCCTTAGACGATTTTATGAGTGCCCGTAGTTTTTTGCTAATACTGATCAGAGATGCCTTCCCTTTTTGGGATTTTGCTCTATCATGTACTAGCTTCCTCCTTCTATTGTATAGTTTGTTTATGGCTGTGGTCCACCAGACAGGACGTCTGCCTTTGGAGGATTGGGTGCTGGTTTTATTTGGGATTGCATGATCCATGCATTCCTGAAGGTGTTCATAGAATGCGTTTATAAAGGATTCTGTGGTCTGGGCCGTATTTTCCACAGGCCTGGGGGCTTTGAAGGATTCCACCTCGGTTTTGAGGAGTGTGAAATTTGCTTTAGAGAAGTTTTTCACTGTGGTTTTCTGGGCAGGGGGTGGGGTCGGGATGTGAATATCCAGTGAGATTAGTTTTTGGTCTGATCTTACCAGTGAGGGATACACTTCTGGTCTGGAGCATACAATCCCCATGTTGGTGATGATCAGGTCCAGTATGTTTTCCCCTCTTGTGGGAGTGTTAACAAGTTGTTTCATAGCATTTGAGTTTATAAATTCTAGGAACCTTTGGGCTAGGGTGATGGAGCTAGAGTAATGCTCCCAGCCTATGTTTGGGTAGTTGAAGTCACCCAATATAATGGTGTTTGGAGAGACCTTCATATTTTCCAGTGTTCTCAGGAAGGCCGAGTGGGATTCCTGGGTTTGGGAGGGTGGTCTGTAGCAGGCTATAAACTGGAAGGCAGTTTTACCCACTGTTAGTTGCACATGGATAGTCTCTGATGCTTCGTGCTGTGCCACCAACCTGGAGGTGTGGGTATCTTTGATGAATATTGATACTCCCCCTCCTTTTGTGGTTCAGTACAAGTTTTGGGGCCGAAAAGCATGGTATGAGGTATAACCTGGTAGTGCTGGGGTGCTCTCAGGAGCCTTGAACCAGGTTTCTGTTACTGCACAGATATCGATGTTCTCCATGCTAAGGAGAGTTTCGAGTGCGTGCATCTTGAGGTTTATACTTCTGGCGTTGAGTAGCATTACTCAGGGTTTGTCTTTTGAGCCTTGCCTAAAAAAGGCACTATGGGTGTAGCAAGAGCCTTTGCCAATATCCGAAATCCCAGGGGTGACAGGTGCAAGCCGTCCCTAGCGAAGCACCGTGGCTTGTCGAGCATGTCATCCCAGGCTGACAGGCATTGGATCCCCTTTGAATGACACCAATACTTAAGCCAACTGTTGAAATTGATCATCTTGTCTTCATATTGTGGCATCATTCTTGGTGAGGGTAAGATGCTACTCAAGGTCAGGGTCACACCGGCCTGAGCTACATGCTCAGAGAGCTCCTTTATGTCTCTTTTCATGTAGTCCAGGGAGGTATGTCTCAGGTCATTCACACCAGCATGGACAATGACTGAGTCATATTTGTACTTGCCTTGGAGTGACCTGAGTGCTTGTGTTATGTTTTAACTTCTGTGGTAAAAAGCTGTTAAACTTAATTTGAATTATATTTTCTGTGGGAAAATGTGTCATTTTACTTTTTGGGGCTGGGGTAAGCATTTAAAGTGCTTTTTACTGTGTTTTATCAGGGGAAATATTACTTTTTGTAATTTGTATGTTTTATTGACTACTGCTGCCAAGCTTCCCCAGGAATCAGGTACCTTTTTCTGCTTAACTGTGGAGCAAACTAATTGTTTCTCTGTTCCACTTTCTTCCATCAACAAAAAAAGATTGTTAAGCAGCCTTTGCTACCACTGCGGGTTGATATTATGCATCAGCATCACATGGGTGACTCTGCTGTGGGCGTAGCTGTTTCCTCAGACCATTCATCTTTTTCCTTGAGTCCTGCTGGTGTAGTCTCTCCAGCCACCATAGACCAAGGGTTAGACATGTCCTCTGCGGCTCTTGGTGTGCCCTTAGAAGGCAAGAGAGAGCCACTCTTGTCACTTCTAGGACAGGGGGCAGGGAATGCCGCGCTTCTTAAACAGAAAGCTGTGCCCTTCACTACGGAGGTTATTGCTGGCGATTCTGGGTCTGTTTCTTCATAAATTCGTTCTTCTTCTTTTTCTGCCACAGAAAGAGTAAGTTATTAGGCTTAGCTCATGGTTTAGTGCAGGCTGTTGACCCTTCTTGTATGGCTGTTTCTAAAAATTAAAAAAACCTAAAAATTAAAAAATAAAAAAAGGTGGGGGATTCTTCATTTTCTGAAGAGATTGAAGAGACTGATCATCAAAATAAATGTGAAGAGACATTATGTTTTGTCTCCACAGATTTCTGACTTTGAAGGACTCTCTCTAAAACTATTTCTTGAATGAATCAGTTATTTCAGTGGGAAAACAGTATATGTTTCTCAGTCCCTCAGAAAATGTTATGATTTTTCACAACTGGAATATCCAGAACTTACTTCTTCTTCTCTCTGCTTTGGATGATGTTTTTGTCACAGACTGGAATTTCACTGACAGTCAGTCTGCTGTTCCTAAAAAACAGACTATACAAAGTATCTCCATCTTTTAAGTTTTTATACACTCATCCCAAATCTAACCCAGCAGCCATTGCTTAAATAAATCCAGATATTGCTGAACTTTTAGTTAATACTAATCCCTCTCCTTTTGACAAGGATGGGAAGGCCTTTGATACATTTGGGAAAATGTGTATTTCTCTGCAACATTTGATTTTAGAATTCTCAACTATCAAGCTTATATGTTGAAGTTTATACTTGCCGTTTATTAAAATATGAGGAATATTTTTGCATTTGTTGTCTCTTGTTTTGTGAAACCTGCCTTGTGTAACTTAATTTCTTCTGTTTCTAAATGTCACTACCTATTATTTAAAATGTGCATACGAATCTGCTGATGTCACTTCCAGAGCTGCTGTCACTAAAACTATTATGAGGAGGTTTGCCTGGCTCAGTTCTCACAACCGCCCCCAGAGGATGTCAAAAATGACATTTTGAACTCTACCTTCGATTGAGGACTAATCTTTGGACTTTCTGATGCAGATATCATAAAAAAGTATGATGTGAGAATGAGGGAAATTGATTCAATGGATCTATCAGATTTCCAGCCCTCCACCAAGTTTCCCAACGGATTCTATGCTCCCTCTTCAACCTTCAATATGAAACAAAAAATAGAAAAAAAAGCAATCAAGTGGTAAGCAGACATTTAAAATGCAATGGCAGGGAGGTTCCAAAAAATAGCAGGAACTTCCCAGTACAAAGGACAGTCTTATTACTCTGCATAACTATATAATGGACTTCCTTTCTCCCCTCCTACCTTCGCTGTCCAATAATTATTCCAGAAAGTCAGACTCTCATTTTGCCTCTTTGGCAATAGATTGCTTCAGATAGTCGGGTTCTGAGGGTAATCTATCAAGGCTACAGATGGGGATTCCTCTTCATTCACTACACAAAGCTCTTACTTACTCTTCTGTCATCTAGCATATGCTAGCTCGTGGAGTGATAGAAGTATCTCCCCCTCATCAATTAGGAGAAAGGCTTTATTCAAGGATCTATTCTGGTGCCAAAAAAGAAGGTTTATGGTGACCAGTTCGGAACCTTTCCTTTCTGAACCAGTTTGTGATAGTGCCCAAGTTCAAAATGTTATCACTTCATAGCTTGTTATCCCTTACTCCCCATTTGATTTTCCATAGATTTAAAAGATACATATCATCACATTCCTATAGATCCTGATTTTAGATGTTTCTTAAGGTTTTTTCTGTGTCTAGATAACATTATCAGTTCTCTGCCTTTCCCTATGGGCTATCTACCAATTTAAGGGTGCTAAAAAGTATCTAGCTCCTGTGACAGCCTACTGCAGACTACAAGGTATTCATATTTTTCCTTATTTAGTTAACTTACTTATATTTGCAGATTCTCTTTCAAAGTGTTAGGAATCCCTTACTTGGGTAAGGGATCTTCCACACAGGCTGGGATTCCAAGAGTACAATAAGAAGTTTTTGGGTGCCTTCTGTGTGGAGTTTGCATATCCTCCCTTGTTTTCATATGTGTTTTCTTGGGTTTATATAACTTCATCGAGTTTTCAGAAACTCAGAATTCATATGGTTGAGACCATATTATCGAGTTTCTGAAAACACGAAATAAAATAAAAAAATCTAAGTTTTTGCAGGAACATGCCCCCTATACCCCACATGTGGAGGACTGTGCCCCCTATTCCCTGAAATTTATATATACCAACTCTGAGATTGCACTACAGTAGGAAAAAAGGTAAATTCCCCTTTGAAGCAGTTCTATGTAGATCGTGGTACAGTTGGGATGGAGGAATTTACCCTTTTCCACTGTAGTGCGATCTTGGAGTTGGTATATATAATTTTCAGGGGTTGTGGGGGACACAGCCCACCACATGGGGTGGGGTGGGGGCTTGCTCTCTGCAAAAACATAGCTTTGTTTTTTTTCTTTTATTAACAGTTTCAGAAACTTGATCTTATGTTCTTAACCATATGAATTTCGAGTTTCCAAAAACTCAATGAAGTCATATAAACCTGGTTTCCGTGGGTACTCTAGTTTCCTCCCACATTCCAGAGACATGCAGTAGGTGGATTGAACATTCTAAATTTGCTGTAGATGTGAGTGGTGTATGTGTGTGTGTGTGTGTGTGTGTGTGTGTGTGTGTGTGTGTGTGTGTGTGTGTGTGTGTATGGAAGAACAGTCACAGCAGGTTTAGCCACCCAGTGGTATGACCATTGGCTCTGAAAGAGTGTAACTGTTAAAGTGACACTCCAACCCCATGTGCAGAAATGTGAAAAAGAGAATGTGGATGGACAGACAGATGGATGGATTCAGAAGACTTTTCTGACTCCTTTCCACAGGAATGTTTTCTTGGGGTATTTGCTAGACAACTCAGTTCAAAGAGCTTTTCTTCCACCAAAAAATAGATCTGTATTTAAAGTTTTCCACTCAGACGTCATTTCAAGGGAATTCTTAAGGATTCTAGGCCTCATGGTATTTATGATGCTCATGATAACTCTTGCAAGACTCCACATGAAAACGATACAGTGGTATCAATACCCCTTGTCCTTTCAGACTCCTTTTTTTAGGGTTTGTGAAAAGGGAGATTCTCAGAATCCTGTCCAGATACCCCATTCGCCCCTCCTGCCCCTGCAGAGTCAGTCATGACTGAAGCCACAGAGTTTGCTTCAGGAGCAGTGTCAATTGGAATAAAAGTGCAGGTATTTGAAACAAAAACGTCAGACCAAAACACACAAACATAAAAGAGATGTTATCTCTCATAAATACTGTCAACTTTTTTAATTATCTATGGCACCTGGTACCACTATAAGTGTTTATAGAAAGCACTACAGTGATGTGGTATATAAACAAACAAGGGGGGTCCAGATCTTATCCTCTGTGCAGATTAGCCATGGTACCCTAGGATATAGCATTTCAGCACAATCGCACTCTAAAAGCATTGCACATTCTGTCAGAGCAAAATTGTGTAGCAGACAAGCTAAAACAGTCCAAGACAAACTCTCATGAGTGGAAACTGAATCAAAGGGTCTTCCAAGATTTGATCCATCTGTGGAGAACATTTCCAATAGATCTTTTTGCCTCTGCTCTAAACAATCAATTGGCATGATTTTTCTGCTCCAGAACTCCATGCAAGAAGGCAAGGAAGACAGATATTGTTTTCTTTTCCTTAGACAAGAATATTCCTGTTTGCTTTTCCACCCTTTTATCTAATATTGAGGGTACTTTTGAAGATTCAGAAGGGCTACTCAAAGATCATTGTAGTGACTCCCTTCAGGCACAAGCAACAGTGGTCTCCCTTCTTCTGGAATTGGCTAGTGGCATTTTCCACAGGCTTCTTCACTGACTAGATTTACTCACACAAGACCAGGGATGTTTGATATATATCCAGATCCCAAACAAATGCAACTGACTGCCTGGATGGAGGAGTTTTAATACATTTCAGGTATCTTTCTTATGAGAACATGCAAGTTCTAAAAGATTTTGGAGACAAGAAAACCTGCTACTAGAAAATCATATATAAGCAATTGGAAAAAGGTTTTCTAGTTGGTGATAAAAAATGAACCAGCACCCATTTGGGGTTAGTATTTCTCTGGTTCTGCATTATTTGCATGAGTTACTGTCCTATGGCCTGTCTTAATCCTCATCCAAGCTTCATTTCTTGGCCATTTCATGATGTCTACCCATGGATCCTCCTCCTTCAATGCAGTCTGATGTGAAATGTTTTTGAAAGGGGTGTTGCATACGAAGCCGCCTAGAGAATAGGTGGCTAATCCTTAGGATCTTAATTTTGTATTCGAAAATCTACCTCTTTCTCCATTTGAAACAGCTCATCAAGCTGGCTTGAAGTTCTTGACATGGGCAAACAATCTTACTTATTGCTGTAACCTCTTCAAGAAGAATATCTGAGTTGCAAGCTCTTATGGTGGGTCAGCCTTATGTCATTTTTCCACTAAAACAGGGTTTCTTTGTGACCTAATCCTTTTATACCTAAAATGGTATCCAAATATAATTTTAGTTTAGCTATCCATCTCCCTGTATTTTTTTTAGAACTTAAAAGTGAGGGAGAAAAAATACTTCAGACCATGGATGTCCACAGACAACTCTGGTACTATATTGACAGAATAAAATCTTTCATAACTTCTGATCAGTTGTTCATGTCTTGAGAAAGTAAGAAGAAATGACAACTGATGTCAAAACAGACCATTTCCAAATGGTTGCCTCATGCTATTACTTTTTGATATTCCCACCACAAGAAAACAATTACAGGCAGGTTCTACCAGGGCCTTGGCTTCATTGGTGGCTTTTTGGAAAGGTTGAATTATAGCAGTATTCTACAAGTAGCAACGTAATCCTCTGTGCATATTTTTACAGAGCACTATAAACCAGATTCCTTACCCAGGTCTAGGACTGGCTTTGTTAACACAATTTGTCAGGGGTTGCTGAACCCTCATCTTTCCTCCCTGTATAGCTTAGGCTACAGCAGCAGGGATCAGTTGGAAGAACATAATACAGATGTGTAAGTAACCAAGAAGCAAAGGTAACAAATTCAAACACCAATGACACTGACAATGAACTCAAAATACAGCTGTAAAATCAAAAATGATGCAATGTACTGCGAGTACTATAAATTTTAATGAACAAAATAAAGAAACGTTCTGAGTGCTTTCGTCTTATAACAAAGACTTTTTCAGAGACAGTGGGTTTTTAGTACTCTCTGTATTTTGCATCATTTTTGACTTTATAGCCAACACTTTTTGAGTTCATTGCTGGTGTCCTTGCTGTTTGAAGGTGTGTAAGTAAACTTATCACAACAGTATATATTTGAATGGTCACTGCTGCAGTAGCCACTCTTTCCTTCCTCCACTTTTATTTTTCTATGCTTTTATACCAGGGTGTGGACATTTATTTTTATTTTCCTGATCTTGTCCTTCTCAGGGGTTTAGCCTCCTTCTCTTCTGACATGAAAGTTCTGAAGGAATTGGTTCCCAAACCTGACTTTTAGTCAACTCATCTAAAGCTGACTAATGGTTTTG
Organism: Protopterus annectens; assembly: GCF_019279795.1. NCBI lineage: Eukaryota > Metazoa > Chordata > Ceratodontiformes > Protopteridae > Protopterus > Protopterus annectens. The sequence goes on along the minus strand of NC_056737.1, from coordinate 948,547,675 downwards.
GCAAATAAAAGGTGCTCAGAAATTTTACAAGCTGGCTGGCTCTTATATCCTTTGCAGGATATAATCCATGTAGTTTGGGTTACTGCAGCACTGATCAAACATCTACTGTTAGGGTAAGTTCACTGACACAGCTGTACTTTTTCTTGGCTTCTAACATTTATGTGTTTGTTTACAAAGACTGAGACACCACCACCTATCCCATCAGATGAGAAGCAAAGAAAGGAGCTGTATCCTAGAATGTATGGTATACATTTTGGATCATTAAACCATATTTCAGTAATGGTACATGTATTAACATTCTCTAAGCAGAGAAAAGCTTCTACGTCAACCATGTTATTGTTGGTGTTTGGTTCACCTCTATTTTTTTTTTTATTGTGCATTTTTCAATTATATTCTCTCAGAATTTAAAAAGGTCTAAAAAGGACACAGTGGGAATGAAAAATGTCATGCCTATTAATTCTAATCCTTGAGGATACAGGTGAAGCCCATCAGTGACAAAGCCATCTTGCTGATCCCATATCTCACTTCAGACCAAGGTACTGAATATATTCTGTAGGTCATCAAGTACTTATCCTCTCAATGAAGGCCAAACTATTCCTTTTTTCTTGCTCTAGACTCTTCCAGCTTCTATGGTATGATGACTCTGTATGTTTACTAAAGGTCTTCAGGAAGTCTGTGTAATTTGTTACATGTATGAGCTGTGATTCTGGTTTTACTGGGTTAATGGCTCCTCTCTTGAAACAAGAACTGACATTTGTGAGAGTGTATTCTTCAGAATATTTGCATATGTAGTGGTTGATGAATGTACTTGTGCTCACATTCTGTTGCTGGTACTGTGAGTTTAGTCTCAATAATTTGGATATACTTGTAAGTTTCAGTCTCAACCATATTTATGGTCCTGTCAAAAACTATGGTATTTTCTGTGAGCATGTATGTGCTGTCAACTTCTAATTGACTTTGCTGACTGGTTCAAGTAAAATTTGACTTCAGAAAATGATGGGACCTCATAGTTTGGAGGGGGGGATAGGACGATGTCTATGTATATTTATACGTTTCTGGTCCATTTTCTGGTTTGGGTTTTGTAAACACGTCATCAGCAGGCTCCCCATTAAAATGTTGGCACCTGTAATGCCGAGTGCCAACAAACTGAAAAAAAGATACTTAAAAGCCAGGAAAAGAGCAGATTTCAAAGATTATTCTTCATAGACTAATACTAAGCCAACTGCTGTTGCGAATCATTTTAAACCTAGCCAATTATCCCTTGTGAGATTCAAACCTTGCACCTTGTGTTTGCAAGGTACACACCTTAACCATTAGGCCATCATCCCAACCCAACTTTTGTTCCTTTAAACTTCTTTTTTGCTGAGGGACAAGCCTCCACTGCATCTTGCAATGTGGGGGCAAGGCTTCCATACCCCTGAACTTATATATGACAACTCTGAAATTGCCATACCACAGAAAAAAATGATATTTTATATGTAAGTCCATATTTTTAGTCATTCAGTCTTTGTGTTTCAAGATATGCTCTAGTGGGTCCTGATATTTCAAATGATTATCTACCAACATCTTGGTCAACTTGGGCAGCAAGAAACTACCACGCCCTTGAAAGTATTTAAACTAAGAAATAAATTCCTCGGATAATCAATCAAACTCTTCAATATCTCCACTTCAAGAATGCTTTCCTATAGCATCTATGTACTAACTGTTTTCATTCCTGTCCAAGCCAGACCCCATGCTAAATGCTCACATGTATTTTCTTCTTGTATTCTCTAGTGTATATATATATATATATATATATATATATATATATATATGTATATGTATATATATATATATATATATATATATATATATATATATATATATATAAATGTGTCTTCCAGTATTTATTCTCCTTTTGTCACCCTACTCCCTATGTATATTATTAAAGACCTGTACATTAATATGGAGGTGCTGGACGCTGCAGTGGTGCAGTGGTAGCATTGTCACCTCATAGGAAAAGGTTGTCCTGTTTGATTCTCAGCTGGAGTGCCTTCTGTGTGGAGTCTGCATATCCTCCCTGCAGTTGAGTGGTGTTTGAACGACATGTGTGAATGGGCATTCCTTTGTTGAAGGGTGGGTGTCAAGCTGGCACCATAAATAAATCTACTGCCAACCATTAGCAGACCTGGAGTTCTGCTGTGGCAACCCCTAACTGGGAAAAGCCAGAAGAACAACAGCATTGATATGAAGTTGCAACATATTGTTTCCATTATGGATTAATTTCTAAATGACTCATGGCATTTTTTTGCATAAGATTTCAGGTTTATCTTTTATGGATGATAAGATTTGTTGGTAACTGCAGATGTGGTTTAACTTTATACTTGTATTTTACAGGAACTAGGGTTAAAACAGGTAAGAGATTATTCATTTTTTCTATCTCTTTTTTGCTAACATTGTTCTCAATAACTGGGAAGGGAATTATTTGTACACATTAGACACTTTTAGGAACATGTTTTTTTTTTTTTCTTAAGCTTTACAGACAATTTATTTTGTGAAACAACATGATAACACTTCCATGGCATTTATGAGTGAATTAGGCTAAACCACAGGACTTTTTAAAGTTCACTTACATTTCATCTAAGACTAGGATAATTATTTAGATATTTGTTAGATTTTTATTCAATCACTAAATTCATTACTTCCAAAATTCATAGGAAACCATCCTTCACTAATAGTTATTGACAATCCAGTAGTCATATTCTATCGGGTCTATATTACAAAGTCGAACTAAAACAAGTTTGAATGTTGTAATGTCGAACCCTAAAATCTGAAAGCTGAAAATAGCGAAGCCATGGCACATCGACTTTTTTCCTAGGGGAAAAAAATCAGTGGGTCGTTTTCAGGGCTTTGCTATTTCCTCCACTGTGGTGCAATCTCGGTGTTGGTATATTTAAGTAGGGGGGCACAGCCTGCCACATTGGGGGGTGTGGGGGTGAAGCCTCTCACTTTAAGTTTAAGGTTAATTTTTTTTTTTTGTCACGGAACAGTGATTTTTTTTCCCTGGGAAAAAAATTGCTGTTCTGTGTTTTCGGTTTTGTTGGGTTTCGGACATTAGGGTTCGATATTACAGCGATCGAACTTTTGTTATTTCAACGTTGTGATATAGACCCTCTTCTATCTGATGTTAAGAACGCAGTAAAGGACAAATGGCATGATTATCTAAACTGACCAGTATGGGCAAGTATTTTTGGGAAGGTTTGGCTCAATTTTATGAGATTATTTTTAAACGGGATATTCTGAAAAAAGTTTTTTGAAGAGATTGTTGATGAAGTGGCAATGTACAAAGTTTGCAAACCTTTTTTTTTTCTTTTAGTGAAATGAAATTTTAGGCATAAGTGCAGGCTGAGCATGTTGGTTGTTTGTTTGTTCTTCTTTCAGCTTTTCCCAGTTAAGGGTCGCCACAACGGAACTCCAGTCCGCTAATGATTGGCAGTAGATTTTTATGGTGCTGAGGTGCCAGCTCAACACCCAACCTTCAATGAAGGCATGCCCATTTACACATGTCTTTCAAATGCCACTCGACCGCAGGGAGGACAGAAGGCGCTCCAGCCGAGAATCGAATGGGAGAACCTCTTGCTGTGAGGCGACAACGCTACAGTTGCACCACCGCGGCTTCTGTGCACCAGGTTTTCTGAATCTTATCCAGAGCCTTTTGATGTCACTTAACTCCCTTCTCCAACAATTATAATTTGTCATAGGTATTGCATATCTAAAAGAAAGAGCCTAGTGAAAATATTTACATTTGTGTGCATGTGTAAAATAAATGTGGTTAGATAAATGACATTCAAATGAGTAATTTAAATGACAAAGGTGCAGAGATATTCTACAACATGAATATCTACTTCTATGCAATTACTATGAATACATTTTTATATAGATTTTATCTGTCATCAAAAGTTGGACAAGTTTTGTGAATGAAGTGCGCTTTGTAAATTTCATCAGCATCTTATACTACAAAATATTTCAGATAGGTTAATTATAATACTCTAGAAAATGGAGTAAGTGTAATCACTCACATATGAATAGATAACAAAACTTGCAAAATTTCCCAAATAAAACTAGACCTGTAGGTAATAAATAATAATAATAATAATAAAAAGTAAGGGATAATATGTACTTAGCAGACCATAATAAGTACTTGGGGAAAAGCATAAAGTGAAATAGGCAGCTCTGTGGATTATGGGATAAAGCAGTGATTATGCCTGACACTTCCCAGTTTTGCTAACCTGTTTGAGTGATGGAAGGGAGCAGCTAATGCCGACTCTTCCATCACTGGTATAAAGAACCTTCTGTGAAAGTGCTACATGGGAGAAGTCCCAGGTATGTGGATTGTGCAAAAGAACAAAAATCTGGAGGACATACCTTGCCAAGGTGTACATCACATACCATACGAAGTTAACAGAAGCACATACCCACACTGAGCTTAGTACATCAGGTATTGCAAGCACGCCTTCAGGATAATGTGAAAAGGGAGCTAGGAGCACACCAAAAATGTCTGAGTCCCAGTTCTAAATAATGTGCATGATTCTCAGCTTTTTTTCTACCCATTGCTCATGAATGCTGGGAGGAAAGGAAAACTAAGCCAGTAGGCGATAAAAATCAAGGGTCAGAGGGGAAAATGTGAGCTAAAAAATATCCCCCCGAAAACCTTAATAACCTAAAAATACACATAAATAAAAATGCACCTTAAAAATAAGAAGTGAAATAAATTACTGCACATACATACATAAATAAGTAAGTTGTAACTGTCCACCTCAAAAATAAATCAAAGTGGCATGAAAGAATTGCTGCTAAATGTAACTATGAAACCAAAAAAAAAATATGGGAAGAAACCACACACACACACACACACACACACACACACACACACACACACACACACACACACACACACACACACACACACACACACACATATATATATATATATATATATATATATATATATATATATATATATATATATATATATATATATATGTGTATATATAAAACATGGTTTACCTTTACAAAGCCGAATCACAGTGGTGCGATTGCTCATATTAGTGAATAGTAACCACGAAAATGAAAACAGTGACAGTCTTAAATGTTCGAAAATCAGCAAATCGAAAAGCAGATTCACTGATTTTCGAACATTAATGCCGAAAAAAAATCTAAGGAAGTGTAAAGCAGGGGGGCAATCCCCCCTGTACACCCCCACTTTAATATTCTAAATCCGAGATCACACTATAGTGGGGAAAGAGACTATTTTTTGATCCTCACTATAGTGCAATCCACCCCAAAATGTTGAATGTGCAATGAGCGAAAGTCACTGTGCATTTGCTCATTGCACATTCAAACATTTTTCTGTTCAGCATTTGCAAACTTTGCAAACTGCCTTTCGGACAATTGCTGTTTGCAATATGCACACATGACGGTAAACCATAATATATATATATATATATATATATATATATATATATATATATATATATATATGTGTGTGTGTGTGTGTGTGTGTGTGTGTGTGTGTGTGTGTGTGTGTGTGTGTGTCTACTTCTAAATTTCAAACTTTCAAAATGCTGACTTTCTTATAGTCGAGACCATAAGATCAAAGTTTTGAAACTTCGAAATTTAAATAAAAAAAATAAATAAAAACATTTTTTTTTACACTTTTGCAGGGGGGCAAGCCCCCCTGCATCCCACACCCCCTGCTAATTAAATATACCAACTCCAAGATTGCATTACAGAGAGGAAAACAGTAAATATACCATTCCATGCTGTATGGCAATCTCCATTTAAATGGTTCAAAGTTTCAAAACTTTGATAGAAAGTCGACATTTTGAAAGTTCAAAATTTAGAAGTATATACACATATACATATACACACATATATATTGGTTCTGTTTGGGATATCATGATCCATACACACATGTAAGTGCTTATAGAGTGCATTTGTGTAGGATTCAGCAGTAGTAACTGTATTGTCCATCTGTATGGGTGTCATGAAGTTCGCTACTTCTGTCTTAAGAAGCATGACGTTCACCACTTCTGTCTTAAGAAGCATGAAGTTGGCCATATTCCTGCCATATTCCTGTTTCTGACCATATAAATTTACCTAGTACTATGGATGGATAACTTTCCACAATTTCTCCAGCCAGCTTGGTCGATATGGACATCCTGAGGCGGTGTAGCAACTGCCTCATGTACACAGACAACCCTTTACTTCTAGGCCACACAAACTCAACGTGTGAGAGATGCAGTTATATTAAAAACCTCAAATCCATGCTCTTTCACACACCAGTTAGTACATCGGACACTGAGTGGGGTGTCAGCACACACACCTCACCACCTACTCCGTCCAAATCCACATCACACATACCTACATATGTGAAGTCCTCACCAGAAACTTACCTAAACACCAGAGACCTCCCAAACACAAACACAATCACACTACACATAATACTTCCTCTACAGAACACCATAGACACAATAGCTCAGGCACCAGTGTTTCACCTGTCAAGCCCATAAGGCTAAACACTAAACCTAACATATTAGTTATAGGTGGCTCCATTGTGAGACACACAGATGTCCCTATCACAAGGCTGGTTAAGGAGAAGGTCAGGACAATCAGGTGCCAGCATCTGCCCTACCACAAGTGCACTCAAGTCTCTCAACAACAGGTACTGTTATGACTCTGTCATAGTCCATGTTGGTGTGAATGAATTGAGATCATCATGGACCTTATCGACAAAGATATAGGTAATCTCCAAGCACTATATGAAGAGAGACATGACTGAGCTCTCGGACTACGTGTCTCAGGCAGGTGTGTCCCTACCTTAAGCAGCATTTTATCTTCACCTGGGATGATGCCTAAATACAAACAGAAAAGCTTACTTTTTTGGTGTCATTCTAAGGGGATCCAGTATCTATCAGTCTGAGATGACATGATTGACAAAACTCGATGCTTTGCCAGAGATGGCCTTCATTTGTCACCCCTGGGAATTCGCTTACTGTCTGAGGCTCTTGCCACCCCCATAGTCTCTTTTTAGGCAGTGTCATAAGGACAAAACTCCAAATGTAAAAATCCCAACCAAAACCAACCTCAAGGTCATGCTGATAAACATTAGGAGTCTTAACATGAAACTGCACTCACTGGAAGCAGTCCTCTCCTTGGAAGACGTAAACATTTGTGCAGACACAAAGACCTGGCCAAGGCTGTTTAAAGCACCCCAGCCATAAGGGGTTACACCTCTTTCCACACATTCAGACCACAAACAGAAGGCAAGAAAACTAAAGGAGGCAGTGTATCAATATTCATCAAAGATAAATACATCTCCAGAGTGGTTAAACAGTATGATGCCCTAGAGAAACTTCAGGTACAATTAACTGTTGGTAGGACACCTATTCAAAGTCACTGCCAGCTACTGAATGCCCTCTATGAATCAGGGCACCAACTCTGCCTATTTGGATCAGCTTGAGTCTATCAAGATACATCCAAACACCATTGTTTTGGGTGACTTTAACTACAATAGCATTGGCTGGGTGAATTACTGGTGGTCAAACTCACCTGCCCAAAGATTCCTTGACTTTGTCAACTCCAATGCCCTGGACCAGCTGGTTGACACCTCAACTAGTAGTGTCAACATTCTGGATCTGGTGCTTACAAATAAGGGAGACCAACGTAACACCCCCACTGTGTGTTCAACCTAGGTAAGATCTGACCACAAATCAGTCTCATTTGAAGTAACTATCACACCTGACCCCCTCCCAGCAACAACTAGACTAAAAACATCTCCAAAGCAGATTATAACCTCTTACTAGATGTATAAATAGCTTCACCGCACCTCCCTCCTCACAAGGAACCAATAACTATGCTGAGCTCTACACCAATGCCCTATACAAGGACCTGTATAACTGCATTGACTCAGCAGTACACGTTAGAACCAAAATAAGCTCTTCAAGGATGAGCAAACCTTCCTGGTGGACAACCACCATTAGCAGGCTTTACAATAAAAGGAAGAAACTGTCTAAGGGTAAGAAGGAGTAGGCTTTAAACTGGAGACACTCCCTCCTCAGCTTAAATATGCAAATAAGATTTCTTGTGAAGTCCTCCAAGGGAAACTTTGAATCTAAGTTAGCTTCCTCAGCAAAGGACAACCATAAGGTGTTCTTTAGCTACATCCATACTTTAAAAGGTAAGGCCCAGATATGCCCCAAACTGGTAGTTAATGGTAGCACATATACTGAGCTGATGGACGTAGCTAACCTGTTAGCTGACAGGGTTGGTGAAAACTTCTATCCCCTGTCCCTGCCACACGTACTTCATGACATCCCTATCACCTGTCCTCTATCATGAATCTCTAAAGAACAAGTTGTAACACCCACTCCAAGGCCAAAAACACAGCATCAATGGGACCTGATAACATCCCAGGCTGTATACTACATGGGCTCAAACAACAATTAGCATCACCACTGGGTACTCATTTCAATCAAAGTTTAAGCACCAGCTTTGTCCCAGCTGAATGAAAAACAACCACCGTTATCTCCTTGCACAAAGGTGGTGCTTCTACTGACCCCAGGAACTACAGACCTATTAGCCTGACTAGCCTTATCTACAAGGCCATGGGGAGAATCATCATGGACCTTATCAGCAAAGATATAGCTAATCTCCAAACACTAGATCCTACCCAGTTTGGATTTATCAAGGGGAGATCATGCTTGTTAAACTTGGTGGACTTCTTCAGGACAGTCACCAGGGCCCTGGAAGAGCTGAAATTTTTTTCATACAGCCTACCTAGACCTAGTCAAGGCATTTTACACTATCCCTCACTCAGGCATCATTGACAAAGTCTCACAGCTAGATATTAACCCTTATATCTTAAGGTGGGTTGCAAACTGGCTCACTAATAGAACCGATGCAGTCAAAATGGGGGAATCCACCTTCAACAGCAGACCCATAATCAGTGGCATTCTATCATTCCTGGGATCTCTACAGTTCAGAATCTATTTCTCTGATGTACAAGCTAAAACCAAAGGACCTTAGCTGGCAGTGTTTGCTGACAACTGCAAACTGGGAGCTGTCACAGAATCTCCAATAGATGTCTCCATCCTTCAAGAAGATCTTACACAAACAAATGACTGGTACCAAAGTCATGGCCTCAAACCCAATGCAAAAAAATGTACTGCCATCCCTTTTGGTAAGAGCAATATTCCAGCAAATTACCACATCAATGGCAATATCCTAATTATGCACTCTGTGGTGAGAGATCTGGGCACTCAGGCTGACAGCAACCTTGCCTTTAATCACCATGTTTCTACAGTGGTAAGGAAGGCATTCTATTTGGCTCATCTCATGAGTAAGAGCATTGCCTTGAGAAAAGGAGAAGTCATCACCTGCCTGTACTCTTCATTCATTGTCCAATAAATGAGAACAACGCCCCTTTTGGTATGTACCTTTCAAAGCACCTGCAGCAACTGGAGAGATGAAAAAGGTTCCTTGGAATGAAATTTCAAGGTCTTCAGTAGCTTTCCTATGTGGATCAGTTGAAATCACTGTCACTTTATTCTGTTTCATACAGACTACTCAGAGATGATCTCTGCCTTGCATATAAGGCAATCTCTGACCCTGTTTTACTGGAAATGCTGCACATCCGCAAGTCAAATGGCACACTGGTTGCTCACTCTAAGGACTAAACCTGGTATGTGACATCAATAGGACCTGTTGGAGGGACAGATTTGTCTCCCAGAGGTTACCACACCTTTGGAATAGACTCCCACTTCATGTTAAACAGAGCAGCTCATTGGCCCTCTTCAAATGCAATCTGGATGATTGGATAGGTAACCATAAATTCACCTCAGGGGTCCAGCTCTGTCCCTCTTAGACAAGGGCAATAAGTGCTGATCGTTGTAACAAGGGTACATTTGGCTAGCCTTGTAAGGGCCCTCTGGCCATTAGCCTAGTAACTTCCTATGATCCTATGATGCTATGAAATAGACACCCCCGTCTTCACCAGCACATAAATAAAATGCACAGGAGAGACAAATTTATTATTCAGCACCTATACCCTCCACTGGAAAAAAAAATCTCCTGCAAGTTAAATAAAGTGACACCCTAACATCTTTCATGTTACATTTGGATGATTGGGTGGGAACCCATAATTTGCTTTGGGGTTAACCTGCTTTGTCCTGCTTGAGAAGGGTGTACAGTGTACAGCATGAGAATGGATATTGGCAAGGTGCAAATAGTTTGTGACTCAGATATGTTGTACTTCTCTCCCTATTAATTTTAAAGACCTTTTGTCATACCTATCATTTTGTGCTCACTTTGAAGATTATCTCAGGTTAGAGTCAATTTGCAACTGCTTTCCCTCTGGACACATCAATTAATCCCTCACTCACCCCTTCGCCGGTAAGGCACATTTGTCTTTCTGACATTATTTTCCTACAATGATATGTGACATCTTTTCCACATTGTATACACACACACACACACACACACACACACACACACACACACACACACATATATATATATATATATATATATATATATATATATATATATATATAGTATATAATTAATTCCTGTGTGCACTGACTTTTGCTATATTTTACACTTTGTGCTCTATCCCTTCACTATTCAACACTCTTCTTCTTATCTTTTCCTCTTTACTCTAACCATTCCTTCCTATTGCACTTTATTATTATTACTGTTATTGATTTATTGCTGTCTGCACTCAACATTTTATGTGTATTCATAATACTTCTTGTTAACTTACTTGTCTACTGTCAGTTATATATGCCTGGGCTGAGACTAAAATAGAGCCATTTGGATCAGTGCTCTACCCCAGTTACCAAATTAAAATGAATGAATGAACAAATAAATAAATAAACACTTCCTACAATCTTACACTGCTTCAGATAACTCACATATCATTTTGGTTGTGTGAAAAGAATTAACAAATAAATGTAAAGAGTGTGAAGGCAGGGCACCCATGACAGGGTAAAGCTTTTATTAGAGCAGTAGGGGTCCCAGGACCGAGCCTTGTGGGACACCACTTGTGACTGGTTTAGAGTCGGACCTGGAGCCTGTTATTTTTGCCATGTGAGTTCTGTCTCTAAGCCAGTTGGCAACCCATCTCATGATGTAGGGGTTTATGTTCAGGCTGGTGAGTTTTTCTGTAATACTCGAGTGGGGAATGGTGTTGAAAGCCTTGGCGAGGTCAAGGTAGGCTATGTGAACCACCTTTCCCTCATCTATGGCCTTGGTGACTTTCTCAAAGAAGTCAACCAGGTTTAGTAGGCATGATCTGCCCTTAACAAAGCAGAACTGGGTTGGGTCACGTGTTGTTAATGAGTTCCATGATGATGAGCTCCATAGCCTTGCAGACCAGGCTAGTCAAGCTTATGGGGTGATAGTTACCAGGGTCAGTTGTGGCCTCTCCTTTGTGGAGAGGAATAACCGTTGCTGTGCGCCATTCTATGGGCACATAGCCTGTGAAGAGGCTGAGGTTGAACTGCGTGTTTAGGTGGGGGATTAGTTTGTTCTGTAGTTTGAGCAAGACACAGCCTGGGACACCATCTGGTCCCATTGACGCTGTGTTTTTGGCTTTTGAAAGGTCTGTTTTCACCTGTGCATCTGTGATTTTTGGGACACTACACTTTTCCGGTATTGTTGTGGGCCCTTTTGAAGGTGAGGGGGGGGGTGAAGTTTGCACTGAATCTATCTGCCAGGATGTTGGCAATATCAGTAGGTTCAGTATATTTTGTGCTATTTTGCACTAGTTCAGTGCATATCTGTGAGTTGTCACTTAGATACATATCTAAAGAAGGCTTTGTGGTTATCTTTTGAATCCTTGGCTATTTTGTTCATAGTTAGCCTTGGATGATTTCATGAGGGACCTCAGTTTCTTACTGATACTGATCAGGGATGTCTTTTCTTATTGGGATTTGATTTTTTTTCTGAACTAGTTTCCTCCTTCTGTTGTATAGCCTCTTTATTGCAGGGGTCTACCAAACTGGTTTCCTTCTCTTAGAGGAGTGAGTCTTGATTTTGCTAGGGATGGCACGATCCATGCATCCTTGTAGGTGCTCATAGAGTGCATTTGTAAAGGTTTCTGCATCTTGGACAGTGTTGTTCTTTAGTGTGGGGGCTGTGAAACTTACTACCTCTGTCTTAAGTAAGGTGAAGTTTGCTTTAGGAAACTTTTTTACTATGGTTTCTTTAGTTGGGGGATGTGGTGGGGTGTGGACACCCAGAGTGATTAGTTTATGGTCCGATCTAATCAGTGATGGGTTGACCTCAGGTGTGGAACAACTGTCGACCATGTTGGTGATGACCAGGTCCAATATATTTTCACCTCTGGTAGGGGAGTTTACCAGCAGATCTAGGGCATTTGAGATGATGAATTCCAGTAAGCGCTGGGCCTGGGATTTGTAGTCGAGTAGTTTTTCCAGTGAATGGTAGGGTAATTGAAATTGCCCAATATCAGGGTGTTTGGTAGGACCTTCATGTTTTCCAGAGTCTCCAGAAAGGTGGAGTGGTAATTGCACATGGATGATCTCAGAGGTATCATGCTGCACCACTAACCTGGAGGTGTAAATATCCTTGATGAATATGGATACATCCCCTCCTTTTGTGTTTTGGTCCGTGTTCTGTGGCCGAAACGTGTGGTATGAGTTGTAACCTGGTAGTGCTGGGGTACTCTCTGGAGTCTTGAACCAGGTTTCAGTTACAGCACAGATGTCAACATTCTCCATACTGAGGAGTGCTTTGAGCACGTGCATTTTGAGATTTAAACTCCTGGCGTTGAGTAGCATAACTCTCAGTTTTTTGTTAATTGTGCTGTTTACGGAGGTGGGTTTGACTTTTTAGCCTTGCCTAAAAAAGGCACCATGGGGGCAATAAGAGACTTGGCCAGTATTCTAAAGCCTAGGGGTAACAGGTGCAAGCCATCTCTTGTCAAGAATGACACCAGAAGCTTAGTCAATTGTTGAAATTGATCACTTTTTCTTTATACTGAGGTATCACTCTTGGTGAGGGCAGGATGCTACTCAGGGTCAGGGTCATACCAGCCTGGGCTGCATGATCAGAGAGCTCTTCCATGTCTCATTTCATGTAGTCCAGGGAGGTACGTCACAGGTCATTCACACCAACATGAACAATGACAGTCATATTTGTACTTGTTCTGGAGTGACCTGAGTGCTTGTGTTATGTAGCGGATTCTGGCTCCTGACAGGCAGCTAACAGTAACCTTCTGCTTGTCCAGCCTAGTGAGTGGGACGTCAGTGTGCCTGACTATAGAGTCACCTATTACTAGTGTGTTAGGTATGTTATTTCGCCTTAAGGGCTGTGATTGTGTGGCACACTGATTTTGTATTTTATGTGTTGTCTGGTTTGTGACGGGAAGTGCAGGTTGTTTGGTTGTCTGCTTTGGAGGTCTCTGATGCTTTTGCAGGTTTTTATTTAGAGCATCTGAGTATGATTTTGTGTATTTTTTTGCCAGTGCTGTTTTAGTAGGTCTGTGTACGGCTGAATTTGTGGTGCAAATGTTAACCTTCTCCTCTTGACTTTCTGTTCCAGTCTTGGGTGGAGACAGCTTAGCTTCCAGTTTGGCTGTATAATTGCATCTCTCGCGTATGTTAGTGTTTTGTAGTAGGAGGAGGGGGTTGTCTGTGTACATGAGGCAGTTGTAACTTTGCCTCAGGATACCCAGATTCACCAGCTGGACTGGAGAGTGCACCTGAAGTTGCCCTTTGGTCATGCCTGAATAGTAGGGTGAGCTGCTTAGTCGCTTGGTTGGTGAGGGGTGAATAAAGAGTCTTGCCCTGCTGGGCAATCAGTGTCAGGGTATATTAGTGCTTGCTATTAGGTCTGAGCAAGTGCTGGGCTGTAAGATACTTTTTAAGTGCTTAGGTTGAGAGTTAGACTAGTTTCAAGGGAAAAACTGAAGAGAAGACTTAGTGGAGCTGGGAATAATTTAACCATAGCTAACCGGCACTGCCCAGTGTGCAAAAACGTGAAAACACATTTTTTTTTTAGTAGGGAAATGAAAGAGATAGAAATTAGCCCAAAATGGCCAATAAACTACTAACTTCTGGGCTGGTACCACTCCTCCAGGGACAGATAGGTTGTTAAAAGCTCCCCTCTCTCAAAGGTGAATAGAGAAACTTCCTTCTATCCAAGTAAGGCATGGGCAACTCAGAAACTAGTATCACAGACCTGAATTCAGTACTAGCCTGAAAACTGGACTATACAAGCTTAGAAAGGTGGGAAACAAGGATTTTTTTTTTAAAAGATAAGGTAAAAACAGTAAAAAAATACACTTAAAACAGTTTTAAATGACTACAAATGCACTTAATGTGTACCCTACAACAGTTAAACAAATTATTTAAACAAAAAACAACTTCTTAAAAGTGCAGGCAGTCAAATAAGTACAATATGTGAAAAAACTAGCTTTTAAATCACAATAAACAGTGGAAAATCTGTGTTTAGGCAGAAAACAGTTAAGTACAGCAAGAAACTACAGAAAACTGATACTTAATCACTCCAAAGTCTCTCTCCTAAGCTAGAAGGCTTGTATCAGTTTAAGGCTTTCTAGTGCTACTAGTATCTTAGTTACAGGAAAGATGGGAAACAAGCGCAGATGTGGTCTTTTAAACCAGAAAGTTGAAAGAGATGGACAAGCTGTCCAAATGGTCAATAAACTACAATTTCTATGCCAAAAACTCTCTTCTCATGGTAGATAGGCTGCCTAGTGCTTACCACTCCCAATGATAAGTTAGAAGGCTTTCCTCCAACACAGAAAGGCTTGCAGGGCTCAGAAGCTTACCAACAGTCCTGGATACAGCAACTCTGTATCTGGACTAGGCTAGTTACAGGAAAGGTGGGAAACAAGTACAAGTGCGGCTTTTAAACCAAGAAGGTTGAAAGAGATGGAAAAAAAAAACCTGCCCAAATGGCCAATAGCTACAATTTCTGGGCCAGGAACCACTCCTCTTTTCGTAGATAGGCTACCTAATGCTTACAACTCCCACTGATAAGCTAGAAGGCTTTCCTCCAACACAAAAAGGCTTGGGGCTCAGAAGCTTACTAACAATCCTGGATACAGCAACTCTCTACTCTCTAACCGAACTAGGCTAGTTATAGGAAAGGTGGGAAACAGGCAAAAATGCAGCTTTCAAACCAGAAAGTTAAAAGAGATGGAAAAAAACTTCACAAACAGCCAATAGCTACGATTTCTGGGCCAGGGACCACTCCTCTTGTGGTAGATAGGCTACCTGATGCTTACCACTCCCACTGATAAGCTAGAAGGCTTCACTCCAACACAGAAAGGCTTGGGGGGGGGGCTCAGAAGCTTACAAAGAGTCCTAGATAAAGTAAATCTGTACCTGGACTAGACTAGTAATAGGAAAGGCAGGAAACAAGCGAAAACACAGGCTTTTAAATCAGAAGGTTGAAAGAGATGAAAAAGCTTCCCAAACGGCCAATAAACTATAATTTCTGGGCCAGAAACCACTCCTACTGTGGTAGATAGGTTACCTAGTGCTTACCACTCCCACTGATAAGCTAGAAGGCTTCTCTCCAGCACAGAAGGGCTTGGGGGGCTCAGAAGCTTACCAACAGTCCTGGATACAGCAAATCTGTACCTGGATTACACTAGTTATAGGAAAGGCGGGGACCAAATGCAAAACAGGCTTTTAACCAGAAAGTAGAAAGAGATGGAAAAACTGCCCAAATGACCAATGAACTACAGTTTCAGGGGCAAAACCCACTCTTCCCATGGTAGACAGGCTACCTAGTGCTTACCACTCCCACTGATAAGCTAGAAGGCTTCCATCCAACACAGAAAGGCTTGGGGGGCTCAAAAACTTACCAATAGTCCTGGATACAGTAAGTCTGTATCTGGACTTGACTGGTTACAGGAAAGGCAGGAAACAAGCTTAGAATTTTTTTTTTTTACAGAAAAGCAGGTAAAAGAGCAGTAAATACAATTCAAATTGTGGTGCAGGCCAGCACATCAGCTCGTGTAGCAACACTATGGCAAATACAGTTCAAATAAATGCAATTAAATTATCAAATGATTAAAAAACAAGTGCAGAATGCAGTAACTTAGAAGGCTATTAACAAGCAGTAATAAATGCAGAGTAAGAGTGATTGAACAGATAACAGCACGCAGAAGACCAACCAAGACAGTTACAGTAAGAGCAGATGAATAAGATATATATATATATATATATATATATATATATA
Source organism: Protopterus annectens (assembly GCF_019279795.1). NCBI lineage: Eukaryota > Metazoa > Chordata > Ceratodontiformes > Protopteridae > Protopterus > Protopterus annectens. The sequence goes on along the minus strand of NC_056737.1, from coordinate 948,531,400 downwards.
TATATATATATATACATATATATTTTTTTTTTTTTTTTTTTTGAGGGAAGAAACAGAACAGGTTTAAGAGGCTACAGAAGTTTAATAGACAGATCAAACATGTAGACCCTATGCTTATATTTGTGATGAGTGGCCTTCACTGGGCTGGAATAGATAAATGGAGTGTTGATAAATGTATATATATATATATATATATATATATATATATATATATATATATATATATATATATTTTATTTTTAGTAAGAATGCAACGAGATCTTTCACATGGATCTAACATAAGATGCTCTGACAATGTGACAACAGTCTAGTTTAGTAATTCATATGCCAAGATCAAGAGCGGTCATTGCTGTACAGCTTGTTTTTCCTTTTTGTAACTATATATATATATATATATATATATATATATATATATATATATATATATATATATTATTTTTAAACAGATAGCTATGTCAGCAGAATAAATGACATATCTGTCTATATACCTATATCTATATCGCTGTTTCTCTTTCTCTCACTATATATATATATATATATATATATATATACATATCTATATACTTAGACAGCTATGCCAAGCAATGTCACTAGGAACATCCAAACATTTATTAAAATACTAAATACAATCCACGTTAAGCGCTTTCACCCAGGAATCTCTCGAGCTTCATTAGAACAGTTAACAAAAATAATGGCCAACCTTTTATACATATTCCCCGTCATTTCCACCAATTAAATCATCACATTATTAAATACGAGCAATCCTACTAAATGGTTCAACTCATTACAATAGTTTCACTGATTATTAATGTTTCTAGGTTTTAATAGTAAATACTAGCAGCACATCTGTGAAACTACTGTAATGAGTTGAAACATTTAGTAGTATTACTCATATTTATTAATGTGAGGATTTAACTGGTAGAAATGAAGGGGAATATGTATAAAGGCTGGCTATTATTTTTATTAACTTTTCTGATGACGCTCGGGAGATTCCTGGGTGAAAGAACTTAATATGGATTCTGTTTTGTATTTTAATAAATCTTGGGAGGTTCCTTGTTTCTGCACCGGTGTTTTTTTGCTTTTGAGTGTTATGTGTGTGTGTGTGTTTATATATATATATGTTTATATATATATATATATATATATATATATATATATATATAATATATATATATATATATATATATATATATATATATATATATATATATATATATATATATATACACACACACACACACACACACACACACACACACACACACACACACACACACACACACACACACACACACACACACACACACACACACACACACACACAGTGGATATAAAAAGTGTATACACCCTTGTTAAAATGCCAAGTTTTTGTGATACAGGAAAATGAGACCACAATAAATCATTTCAAAAGTTTTCCCACCTTTAATGTGACCTATAACCTGTAGAATTCAATTGAAAAACAAACAAATCTGTTAGGGGAAAAAATATAAAAAAAAAAATAAAAAACATATAATAAGCTGGTTGCATAAGTGTGCACACCCATAAGCTAATACTTTGTTGAAGCACCTTTTTATTTAATTACAACATTCAGTCTTCTTGGGTACACACCTGCCATCAAGTAAAGAGATTCTGATTAACCCCAAATAAAGTTCAGCTGTCCTAGTAGGATTTTCCTGACATTAACTCAGTTGCCTGCTACAGCAAAAGCCATAGTTCACAGAGAGTTTACGAAGCATCAAAGGGATCTCATTGTTGAAAGGTATCAGTCAGGAGAAGGGTACAAAAAATTTTCCACAGCATTGGATATACCATGGAACACAGTTATCAAAAAGTGGAGAAAATATGAGACAACAGTGACGTTGCAAAGAACCGGACGTCCCACCAAAATTAATGAAAACTGGTCAGGGAGGCTGCCAAGAGACCTACAGTAACACTGACGGACCTGCAGGAATTTCTGGCAAGTACTGGTTGTGTACTACATATGACAACAATTTTCCATATTCTCCATATGTCTGGACTATGGGGTAGGGTTGTAAG
>NC_056737.1:948461863-948521863 GCF_019279795.1 Protopterus annectens | reverse complement strand
ACATTTTATTTTTCATTGTTGTTAGACTAGTAATTACAAGTCTGATAAAGAATCTTTACAATCTACATGCTGTATGTTAAATATTAGGGCTAATGATTTCTGCTCTTGAACCTGCCTCATTCCCCCACAAATATAGATGTAGTTTCTGCTTCCTCTTCTTTATATTGCCAAGTAACCTGATCCTTTGGTAATCATTACAGCTGCCTCTGAGAATGCATTTTATCAGCTCTGTCATCTAACCTATCATTATAGATCCATATGTTCATGCATTTAATACTAGGTTGTTTAGAAGACCATTAGCAGCCAAGCCACAATTCTCCAAATCATAGGTACGTATTGGCATGACTAATTTTTCCTAGTTTGACCCCTTTCATTGAAGGCTTGGGCCACACCTGGGGTGTTTTTTTTTATTGTTGTCCATCCGTTCATCCAAGTTATGCTTAAAGATGGTTGGGGAGCTATTTTGCTTTATATCTATGTTTTTTTGAAAGTTAAGATCTCTTCTCTGGGTCTTTAGCATATTATTAGTGTTGCTGATGTGCAGGAGGTCACATAGGACTGGATCTTTTGATGTTTTTTATTCTATACAGAGGTTATCTCTGAAAATTATGTAAGAAAGACAAAAGAGAGAGAGTATTGGATAGCTTGTGGAAAACTTGCCCTTGATTATTTTAGTGAGTAAATACTGGAGTCTCTTAAGTTGCATCATATACTTAGACAAGTGCATACCACATTGGGCGGCACAGTGGTGCAGTGGTTAACATTGTCACCTCACAGCAAGAGGTTCTCCTGTGTTTACTCTGGTTTCCTCCCACATTCCAAAGACATGCATCTGGAGGATTTCTTGTGGAACCTAGTCAGACTTTCCCGGTCAACAAATGATAAATAAATAAAATAAAATAAAAAAATAAAATACCAAAGAGTCCATTGTACTTTATTCCTAGCCAGATGAGGGAGGAGGAAAGAAGACAATAACTTCCTTAGATCTGGAAGACGTACCCATGGTGATTAGTATGGCTGGATAAAAGGATTTACTAAGAACAATGGATAAATGGTGAGCAAAGGATAGCTCATTATCAATATAGGTGACCAGGTTCCTAATGACTGTGCCAGCATTCAAAGGGGTGTCATCTATGTGTTAAGTGCATAGGTGCTCAGCTTTGCTAGAGGGCATAATGCTGTTTTTTGGCAATTAGTTTTAGGCTGTGGCCCAAGCACCACTTATTTGTCTGTGTTAGTCACTCCTGAAGAATCTAGAAGTCAGATGGGAAGTTAGTGACAGCTGTAAGTTTTGCAAACTTGGTCAGTCACAAGTGCTTGATGTCAGCCTTGCTAACTATGCTTTTCAAATAGTATGCCTCCCACACTAAATTGAGTTGTGTCTGCTACCAGCTTCCTATCTAACTGGTAACATAGGGAAAGATGAGCATGAGGAATTAAAAAAGCAAAATCTCCCATGATTGACATTGTCCAAAGAGGAATAAATGGACTAATTGATTGCAGAAGGCCTGACTGGCAGTAGGGTTAAAAAATCGAGAAATAAGCATGCAACATGGACAAAGTAACAGAAAGGACAATAAGTACATGAGAGTGGACTAGCAATAAAGATGAAAATATGGAAGAAAAGGAAAGTAGTCTGTGATGGTGGCCAGAGCAGGAAGAAAGAGCAAATGTGTTAAGATAGTAGAACCAGACTTTCAAGTAGAGAGAAGCAAAGGTGGGAAGGATAGATGTTTAGAACTGATGCAGGCAGGAGAAATATGTTAGAAATGAATAGAAGAACTAACAGAAGCTGCCTAGGAAGTACTACTGCAGGAATATTATGTAATAAGTGAGAGAGAGAAGTTATGATGATTGGAAACTTGACCACAAAGAATGTTAAGTCGGCACAGAGTGGAAGTTAGACAATTACACAGGTCTCATGACAGAAAGCAGACAAATTGAGTGATCAAGTTTGAAAGCATCTCATGTATTAAATAAATGCACATAATACTACATATGGTTAACAATGGCTTGGCAGGTAAAACTACGAAACAGGTGCATGAAAGGACAGAGAAAGTGGATAGGATACGTAAAGAGTTGAGGTGTGCAGTATCTTTTTCCAAAAGGCTACCAGTACCAGGTGGCAATGTCTTGATGAAAACATTTTAATCTATTTTAGCCTCATCAGTAACAATTAAGCTATTTGCTGCATCCCAAGAGAACCTCTTTCTCCTGGGCTAGGGACTGGAGTGTCCAGCTTCCTTAGTGCTACTTTGGGTATCACAGGTAAGCTAAAAGTGCAGACCTCTACCTAAAGCTGGGTAGAGAGGCCTGCCTCTCATACAGTATAATCACTTGAACTTCATTGGGGGATTTTCTTGTGTATTTTTAATGCACTTCACTTGATAGCATGGCATGTGAATCACTAAGGTTAGGCCTTCAGAAGTATCTTACTGATGCATGCATTCTTCTATGGATGCACTGATATTAGTGACGGGGGGGGGGGTGCTGTTTATCAGAACTGAACATATGCCAAGGTCAAGCATGTTCACGCAGTTGCCTGACTTCCAGGTATCTCTGACAATACTGCTTCACACTCCCTCTGGGAATGACAAGCCAGCACTGAACATTCAGCATCAGTCCATCTAGCTTCCATAATGTTCGATGTTTTGATTTTCAGACTAATTTCCTATTCGAGGTGCTCAAAGAGTTTGATACCTATTAAAGTGAGATCATAAATTTTTAAGTCACACCAAGGCTAACTCTTTCCTTCACTTTATTTTTGTTTTACAATATTATACTAAGAATGGAAAGAATAATTTGAAGTGCACAACCTCGGACTTAGTATATGTCCCTCTTAATCACACAACTAGTCTTTCCATTTGAAATATTGCAGCTCTAAGCATCTGACCAGCCTTACTGAAATTTGAAAGGAAAAAGTATATCTCAGGATGATTAGCGGATGGAAACACGATTGGGAACTGATAGCGGACAAGGAAGGTCAGTAAGAAGAGTCAGAAATAAGCACATAAATTGGCAAAGAAAGGCAGAAATCATCAGAGAATGCAGAAAATTATATTTTTTAGGAACAGGTGTAAAATAAAACATAATCCAGGTTACAAGTCAGGAATTAAAAAAATGTGACTGGAGAGGGAAGAGGGCAGAAAACAGGATTAACAAGACTGGCAGAAAAGGATAGATGGTCAATATAAGTACTACTGTAAGTTTAGGCAAGAATATCTTTAGATGGCTATACAAGATGGGAGAAACAGACAAGAAAGGTGTGGCACAAACCACAGCAAATTATGAATGGGCCTGGGTTCTGACAATTCTACTGTGTTAGTTGTTCAGGCCATATTGTGCGAGAGTGTTAGAGCAGGAAAGAGGGGGTACTCGGAAGGACCCTAGTTGTCAGGGAGGAACGCATGTGATCTTGGGGGTGGTGCTGGAGGTATTAGATGAATGTATCAGCATTCAGTGGTGAGAGATAAAATTACAAAATATGTCAGAGAATGTATATAGTCTGAAGCAGGAAAATGAAATGTGATATAATGGAAGGCTTTAATAAGGAAGATAGAATGAAATTCTAGAAGCAGTAAACTGAGACACATTTATCTGCCCATTACACAAAGTAACACAGAAAAATAAACAACTGAACACTGTACTAAGCAACAATGAGGGAACCTGAGACCTAGAAGTGAAAGCATTCAGTGACACCTCTCAACCCCCAAGATTTTTGCCTCATATGTATGCTTGATCTGTTCCTCATAAAATTTATGTTTTTTTTGACAAATCATTGAGGATTGAAGTTATGAAATAATGACAGACATTTGCAATTTAGACTTCATATCCTTCAGAAAACACATGCTAACTTAAAATCTGCTTTTCTAGCAGCTTTTTACGTTTATAACAGCAATGATTAAAATCTGTCTCTGATTTTGAGTCTTTGTCCCCACATTTTTAGCTTTGTCCTGATTTCATGTGCTAAGAGGTTGAGAGGTATTCAGTCTATCAGTAACCAAACAAAAGTCTAGTTCACCATGAATGAAGGAAACAACACACATGCAAATAAAACCAAAATATGAGTCTTTCAAAAGACAAGCTACATTAAGCTAGGGGATTTTCATGAAATCAAAAATAGGAGTCTGGATAGAAGGACTTTTCCTGATCTGTTGCAGTCTTCTACTGTAACATCCTACCTAAACAAGGATCCCACCAGATCCCATCTTCCTTTCTCCCCATCCCTTTTCTTATACCACTGATAAGAATACTTGAGACGACCCTCCCTTCCAAACTTTATCACATCTACATCCATGCATCCTCTTAAACAAACAGCAGCATTGTTTTAGGGCAGGGCAGACACCTTAGTAGTCACAGTCTCACTCACAACCTTCATTCTTCAGCATATTCTTAGTTTCAGACTTACTGGAGTCATATTTTATTGACCTATAAAGGTCTTGGACTCAGACTAGCTTCTTTAATGTTCAGTGTTATCCTGGCAGTACTCTCAGATCATGGGTTCTCTCCTGCGTCACTCAGCAGGGTGAAAAGCAACCTAATTGAGTGGCCACTTGAGGTCAGGATAGACATCTACTTCCCACAGTCAGAGCAGATGGATCTTGGTATTGCACAAGGTTCTGTCCCATGGTCTCTCCCATTCACCATCTTCATTAATGCCTTTGGTATTACCCTGCTTGGTACCCTTGATTTTATCTGTAGTCCTGATATGTCTGTACTGGCTTCTGACAAACTACAACTCCCCTATTCACCCATACCTTAGTTATAGCTCTAGAATGATGCTCAGTAAAGCAAAGATGTTACATATTGCCCGTTTGGTTATATGTTTCCTCTTATTCCTTACTCTTCAAAATTATGTTTTTGAATCACTGTCCTACCTTATAATCTCATCTCAGAATTAAACCATAAAGCTCCAGCTTGTATTTATCCACATCCATTCCTTTTAAAATAACCTACTATATTAATAAAAATAATTTTGAAAATCCCTAAGATATTATACTGTCTTCCCCTGGTTACACTTTCATTAATTAACATAGATCATGGTGCTATCATCTTTAAGATAAGAGTAAAATCAAATTCAATCATAAATAAATTATTGTTACTAAACTTTATCAATAGAAACTCTTTTCCTTATGGGATGGTGAGAGGCATAGGTCTCAAGCTGCTCAGAGACCAATGTGGAACACAGACCATTGCAATGTGTGACACAGAAAATATTGAACACCCTATTTTCTCACTGCGTGAAAAGCATACCTTCACCATGGCCATGGCCTTTCAACCAAAATATATATGCAGACACACACACACACACACACACGGATGCATACACACACATATTCACCCGTAAATTCCTACCTATCAACTGTCCAGGATTTTGCAGAATGCCCAGATTTTTGCCTCATGTTTTTGGTCTTTTCCTCATAAAATATGCAGTTTTCTGGCAAATCACAGATACCTTTTTGATCCTATGATGCTATGAATAAAAGTCATGAGTAAGTTAAGTTCAGTCTTATTTTTTTTTCTTTCAAATAAGAAATTAGTTGTGTCCATGACTTAATGTTCAAAGTGACAAAAATGTTGTTCACATTAAAACAAGAAGACAGATGTTTGTGAGTGTGCATAAATCTTATTTGTGGATATTGCCTAACTTCCTAAACCTCTCCAAGAAAGTCACCTTCCGTGTATTCTTCTGGTGTTAGACTGGGATGAAAGTGAAGCCACAGATGGCCGCAGTCATATAGTTCAAGTGTAGCTTTCATACATACATTCAACATGCCATCTCACACTTACCCCCCCCCCAAAAGCAACCACATGCTATGTACCCCATCTGATTTCAGGATAGGGTAAAACTGAAAGAACAAATAGAATACAGTAAAATATTTCAACTTTTTGCCATCAGCCATATATAAACAGTATTGCTCCTTACCCCTGTCTCCAAAACATACCACCTGTATAACTGTCTGTGTAATAATTGTTAAAGTATTATTACTTAAGCAGTGGGACATGCATTTTCATGCATACGGCCGCTGACTGTTAGGGTTTTGTAATAGTTTTGAATAGCTGGATGTACATTATATTAGCAGATTTCATCATACTTCTCATCTGACCAGATTTTTGCAGAATTACAATGTTTTTTTTTTTTTTGGTCTGTTCCTCATACACTTTGTGGTTTTCTGGCAAACAACTGAGGATTTTAGTCACTCAGGAATGACATACATACATATTCTCAAACTGATTTCAGGAGGATGTAGCACAAAGACCTCAGCAGTGGGTGACAGGATGTGCTGCCAGTTTCGTGGTGCATGACATGGGTGACCAGTGTGTTAAAGTAAAAAAACTTTAATACCTGCACCACAACTAAAAAATACTGATGTTTTTCTGAGACTGCATACCAAAGAAAGGGAGATGGGTGCAGCACAAATACCTTCCTGCCCACCTTAGTGAATGCAGCATTACAAAAGTCAGCAAACAAGACAAAACGGAGGTGTCTTGGACTAATAATAATAATGACACCATCACTGATGATGTCGGGAAAGCAGAAGGCAATTGTTAACATTTGACGAAAATGAATCTGTCAGAAGCAGAAAAGCTTTCTTTGTACCCCTTCTATTTCTAAAGGAAAAAGCTAACTTTTAAATAGATGTGTTGCATGTAAAATGAAACTTGATATGTATTGCACTTACTATTTCCTGGATACCATGCAAAACATACAAACAAATACATTATGTGGGATATTAAAATGCAAACATCACATAAATGAGGATCATTCATGTGTGATACCGCAATAATAAAACCTATATGCACAAATAAGTCCATAGCAACTATGCCAGTCAGTCAGGGGGGCATACCTCTCAACTTGCAAGCTGCAGACAAATTAATAGATAAGTTTGAGATCGGGCGCATTTTGGGCCTCCTGATTAGTGCAGGAACAGATGGTTGATTGGCTTGTATACCACAATGCTGATTGGCTGCTTTAATTGCAGTATACAAGCCAATCAAAATTTGTAAAGCAGAGCTACCACTGTTCAATGCAGAACAGCGGAACAGTGGGTTAAATCAATCACAAATGCACAGCGTTCTGCACAATCCAGAGCACTTGGATTCTAAGGTGAGAGGTCGCTGCTACAATATGATCCCTTGGTGAGATCAAGGGGTCTAGTCCCCCAGAACACAAAATTATAGGAAATAACTCACTCTGGTAGATGTCCATTATATGCAAACACATGTCTGCCTATCGTTTGAAGTCAGTGCACACTGGACATTAAGATATAGGGGATATAAAAGGTGCAAGTTATCTAAAAGTTGAGAGTAGATAGGTCTATGGTTGGGGAGCTTGTGGCCTGGGGAACAAAAAGAAAATAATAATAAATAAAAGATTCATTACATGTGCTTGGCTTTTCAAACCTTGCATCACACCAGCAGTCATTGTAACTAATAAAAGACAGCCCAAGTGCACACATTCTCATAATGCATGCGTTCAAACTTGTCACTTGAAGAGCAGCTTTGTCACTAATAGTACAGCATTTATTTGTAGGGTAGCAAGCCCATCTTCAGCCATCATATATGATACTTCACTCCCCTGTGCTTTTGTTAAATTATTGTTTTCAGTTGATATTACTGCACCTTGGGAAATATGTGATCAATGGCAAACAGTGAAAAACATATCCTCTTCCTTCTCGGCGGTCCTCTGACCATGGACCATCCTTGATCGTGCTCCAAAGTGAAAAGAGCAATGAAAGGTTATTATGGATGAGCAACTGTGACATGACCTCTGTGATCTGAGCAAAAGTCGCTAGGTCGAAAAATAGATGTTTGATGGTTATAATGGGCTTCTATATGTCTAACAAACTACCTAAAGAAATTACTTCTCTAGATACACTGTTTCCCACAAGACATGTGGCCTACTAACCAATAGGAAAGCCTCAGCCCTCCTTGAAATGCTATACCTAAAGAAATCCCAGTCTCCCCAATCCACACGGTCCAGAGATCACAACCTCATTACCACAATTAACAGAACATGCTGGGGGGACAGGTTCATCTTCCAAAGACTGCCCATACTCTGTAATAAGCTTCCCATTCATGTCAAGCAGAGCACCTCACTGGCCCTCTTCAAGAGAAATCTTGACGAGTGGATGGGTAACAGAAAGTTCACCCCAGGTATCACTCCAGTTTCCTTACTGGATAGGGGCACTGTGAACTAACATTGGGTGGCAAGGTGCTTGGGCAATATTTTTGGGCTAGGCTTGTAAAGGCTCCATGGCCATTATTCTAGTACACACCTATGAACCTATAAGCCACTGAGCAATACCATTGCTTTCAGAGAAATGGTGAAAGTTAACTCGACATCCCGATCCCATGTAAAAAATGGGAAAAAGGAAGCTGATGAAAATGATTAACTATCATTTTCAACATAATGCTAAAGCAATATGTATATCTACAGTGCAAATGTGTATGACTTAGTGATGCTGGATAATTTATGTCTAACGCTATTCAGTACACAGTTTCCAGTGTCATATTTGGCTTGTCCTTTAAGATTCATGCCATCTATTAAATTTCTTATAATCTGATAATATTGTACATAGTCTGTGTTTCATGTCTGTTTGGATATTTTTTTAATGGACTATAACTTTTGCTTATGGTTTTACTTTGGTGCTTAATATTCTTTGTCAATTGCCTTTTCTTGCACATATGCAGCTATCTGTATTGTCCTCTTTGAATGTTGTACTCCACAGAATTGATACATTGTATTCACTTTGTCACTCAGGTGGTTGTTTTGCACTCATCACAGGCCTTGATTTCCACTTTCTTATCCAGGTGCCCTTCAAATATTTTAAGAAGCAAATCTATATTTCATCTTAAAAATATATTCAAGTATCGATGTTATTTAGCTTGGTTAGTTATGTGGATTTATGTAAATGTTTTACAATTGTAATAATAAGTAATTCTACAAGTAATGTTAGTTGTAAGTATGTGTATGTATGTTCTTTAGCATTGTCAGTTTTGTTGATTACAGTGTTCTTATCACATGGCCTGAGTAGACACCGAAATGGATCTAGTACCATTCTGGCAACCTGCTTAACAAAATATTAAATAATGTTACTGTGTGAGGTAAATGAGATGGAAAGCTTTTGTCTGGAATTACTGGTGTAGTCTGGTATAATAGCTTATCATTTTACAAGTGAGACAAATACACAAATAATAGAAGAAATGCCAAGCATCAATCTTGAATGAGCCACAGCAGATCAAAATGATTCCCATAAGATATGTTAATAAAACACTGTGCAACACCATTGCTAACTATCTGCACATGGAGTATGTACAGATTTAACAATTTACAGTGCTATATAACACAGTATTGCACATGACCCAAAATTTACCACGTAAACTGTGCATGGATCATTTGTGAGTGCCACTTCAGGCCATTTTTCACCATTTAGCTCAACATCACTCTTTGCCTAAGACACTTTTAATCATCTAGCAACGTGGACAAGTACTGCGATATGAGATCATACAACATGCGTCTGGTTTGTAATAGTTCATAGGTAAGTACTAGCTACACTTATGGACCATTTAAAGCCTAACCAGTTTCTCATGGTGAGACTCAAACCCTGTGCAAACACCCATTCTAGAGACCCACAAAGCCATAGCTTATTTATCAAGCATGTAGTGTCAATCCCCAGTCAGGCGCCACTCAAATCTAAGTTGAAAATACAGTCTATCCCCTAATCCAGTACTGCTCACCTCACCTCTTACCTAAGGAGTGCCAGATTCATTTACACACTCCACATACTTCACTTGTATTTTAGCCAGAGATCTGGAGTGAATCAGAACTAAATCCAAGTCAGCCACTGTGTTCAACAAAAAATAATTACATTTTCAGCTTCCATTGCACTTTTTTTTAACTGTATTTTGCTTAATTGCTGTTCCATTTCGCTGTTTTTACTGCTGTGACTGTTTTTTTTTCTGCACTTTGAATTTCTAGTACTTCTGTAATTTACAGCATAGGCTAGATTCAGATTTGCTGAATCTTTGCTGTTCGTTATTACTTGAGCACTAAAACCAGCCATCCTACATTAAGAAAATACCTTCTGCACCATTGTGGCAGAAGTGAGTAGCTCAGGACCCATCTCAGTTGAGGATTGATGGAAAAAGCTCAACTTTGAGTTTTCCTATTGGTTAATGTGTGTTAAAACTGTTTAATTTTGCTTGTGCTTAAGCACCATGTTTGTGCATAGCTGCGCACCATGCTGCAGGGTTCAGTGCTGCCATGTATAGACCCAAGACTTAGAAACACAATTGTTCCTTGATATCTGCTAGAGAATCCTCCTTAACTCCACTGTCTCTCTGTGTGCAATACAGATGTGCATTGTTACCTATGAAGCAACTCAGTTGCACATTCTGACTTGTTGACTTAGTCTTCAACCCTTAACCTTCCACAGAATAGCCTCCTTTGTTAGTCTCACAAGCAAACTCTGGTCCATCTAGCCTATCCCCACTGATTGTGACTTTCGGCTTTTCCCGGTTAGTGGTCGCCACAGCGGAACTCCGGTCCGCTAATGATTGGCAGTAGATTTTTACATGCTGGCTTGCCGGGCCTAATGCACAACCTTCAATGAAGGAACACCCATTCATGCATGTTGACACACAGAAGACACTCTAACTGCGAATCGAATGGGCAACGTCTAACTGTGAGGTGACAATGCTACCACAGCACCACCACCACACCTATCCCCACTAGTTACTAAAATATATACCTGCCATAATGGGTGGATAGTTTCCCACCATTTCTCCAGCCAGCCTGATTGACATGGGCATTCTGAGGCAGTGTAGCAATTGTCTCATATATTGTGACAACCACTTACTCCTAAAACAAACAAAGACAGCATGTGAGAGATGTTAAATATACCATGAAATTAGAATCAGTCCTCTCACAGAACAATATACAAGACATACAACAGGTTGTCAGCACACACATCTCCCCTCTCACAGAAGATAAGGTCAAGGCACATAAAACAACATATGCGGAGGTACTCACTACCCAAAAGCAAAGACCTCGCAAGTGCAAACAACATACACATACTGGTACATGAACTGAATCCACCACTGCACATAATAACACACTTATCAGTGTCTCAACAATTAAGCCCCCAAGACAAAGCACCTCAAAACCTAATGTTTTGGTCATAGGCAACTCAGTAGTGAGACACACAGATGCTCCCCTAACCAGGATGAACAAGAAGAAGGTCACAGCCAGCTGCCTGCCAGGTGCCAGGATCCATCAAATCACACACACATTCAAGTCACTCAGCAGCAAGTAGCGGTATGACTCTGTAATAGTACATCTTGGTATGAATGATTTGAGACGTACCCCTCTGGACTATATGAAGAGAGGCATGACTGAACTCTCAGATTATATGTCCCAGGCAGGTATGTCCCTAACCCTAAGTAGCATTCTACTTTCACTTAGAATGATGCCACAATACAGACAAAAAATGATTGATTTCAATAATTAGCTTAGCTTCTGGTGTCTCTCCAGGGAGACCTAGTATTGATCTGCCTGGGAAGACATGGTTGACAGTCCATGCTGCTTTGCTAGAGATGTCATTCACCTGCCTCCTCAAGGCTTTTAGAGCTGTGGATGAAGGCAAGGTGGTTCATACAGCCTACCTTGATCTGGCCAAGGCTTTTGATACCATTCCCCACTCAGGAATTATAGAAAAATTCACTAAGCTTGGCATCAACCCCTATATCACTAGGTGGGTTGCAAACTGGCTCACAGATAGAACCCACAGTGTGAAAGTAGCTGACTCCAAGTCAGACTGCCGATTAGTCACAAGTGGAATCCCACAGGGTTCAGTGATGGGTCCTCTCCTGTTTGGTATCTACTTTTCTGAAGTCCAGGCCAACATGAAGGGACTCTGGCTGACATAGTCCACAGATGATTGCAAGTTGGGAGCTATTATTAACTTCCCAAGTGATGTTGAAATCCTACAGAATGGCCTCACTGTGACCAACGACTGGTGTCAGAATCATGGTCTTAGGCTCAATGCCAAAAAATGTGTCATCATCCCCTTTGGGAAAAACCCAGTTCCCATGAATTACCACATTGATGGTAATCCACTGAACACAGAAGACATTATAAGAGATCTGGGAACACAGGTTAACAGCAACTTCTCTTTTGATCACCACATTGCCACTGTGGTCAGAACGTCCTTCTATGTGGCACATCTCATTACTAAGGGTTTTGGATCCAGGAAGAAAGAGGTCATTGTCTCCCTCTACTCTTCCCTTATTAGGCCAGTCATGGAGTACAATGCCTCATTTGGGATGTACCTCACTAGACACCCACAACAACTGGAGAGGCCACAAAAGTACCTCACAAAGAGGATCCTAGGCCTTAAACACTTGTCCTACATGGACAGACTCAAAAAACTCCAACTATTCTCTGTCTCATATTGTCTACTTAGTCTCTGATTGACTTACAAAGCCATGTTTAACCCAGCTCTGTTCAAAATGCTACATCTAAAGAAATCCCAATCCCTTCACACCACACGCTCCAGAGACCTCAACCTCATTACCACAATTAACAGAACATGTTGGAGGGACAAGTTCATAACCCAGAGACTGCTCATGCTATGGAACAGACTTCCCATACATGTCAAGCAGAGCACATCTCTGACCCTCTTCAAGAGAAATCTTGATGAGTGGATGGGAAACAGAAAATTCACCCTGGGCATAACACCAGTGGCTCTAATCTCAGAGGCACTGGGAAGTAAGGTCAGGTGGCACTATGCCAGGGTAATCCTATGACTAGGCTTGTAAAGGCCCCAGGGCCATTAGCCTAGTACTCACCTATGAACCAATGAACCTATGAACAAAACTTCTGATGTAAAGAAATCTACCAAAGACAAACTCAAGGTCATGTTGCTCAATGCTAGGAGCTTAAACAGTAAACTGCACCCCTGGAAGCACTCCAGACCTTGGAAGATGCTGATGTTTGTGCAGTTACTGAGACTTGGTTCAAGGCCGCAGAGAGCAGCCGAGCCATACAAGGCTATAATCCTTTTCACATGTTCAGACCCCAAAACAAGCATGAAAGAACCAGAGGTGGAGATGTATCCATCTTCATTAAAATCCAAATACAGCTCAAGACTGGTGAAACAGTGCAACTCTCTTGAGCTACTCCAGGTCCAATTAATTATAGGTAAAATACCCCTGCACATCATTGCTAGCTACAGGTCCCCAACCATAAACCAGTAGAAATACATCACCTACCTGGACTTGCTAGAGACACTCAGTATACAGCCAAACACCTTGGTCATGGGAGATTTTAACTATGCTTCCATCGATTTACCAACTTACATGAGCACACACATGACTACTAAGAGGTGCCAGGGTTCCTGGACATTGTAAATGCAAATGTCCTGGAAAAGTTGGTCTGCACCCCCATAAGGGGCTTAAATGTCCTGGACCTAGTGCTCACCAACTTGGGGGCGGGCACTGCACTACCCCCTGTTTGTTGCCCTCACTAGTAAGATCAGATGATAAATCTGTCTTATTTGAAGTAAACATCATACCTGACACCCCCACAGGAGTAAAAAAACTTCTTTAGAGCAAACTATTGCCTACTAAGCGATAGTAGAAAAAGTTTCAAAGCTCCTACCAACATAGCCAACAATGACTCCTGTATGGAGGAATAAACAAATGCACTATACAGCCACTTAGACAATGAATTGACTCAGCTGTACCCAGCAAGATCAAAACCATCTAGTAATGTAGGGATTAATTCCCAGCTGGGAGGGTTCCTCTGTAAAACAAATAAAGAAACTGATATCTAAGAACAGGAGGGAACTTACTCAGCAAAGAAAGAATACCCTCCACAGTTTAAAGATGCAAATCACATATCTTGTTAAGTCCTCTAAGGCTAGCTATGAGTCTAAATTATCATCCCTAGTTAAAGGTAGTCACAGAGCATTCTTTAGTTACATCTTAAACCTAAAAGGGAATGTCCAACTATGTGCTGAACGTATAGGTGATGGTACCACTCACACTAAACCTGAGGAAACTGCCAACCTGCTAGCTGACAGATTTGGCAAAAGCTTCACCCTCCCTGTCTCCACCAGACATATCCCAAAGCATTCCTGACACCAGTCCTCTACCGAGTATCTCCAAAAGAACCATCATAGAAGCACTCTCCATGGCCAAAAACATGGCCCCTATGGGACCAGATAACATTCCAAGTGGCTTACTAAACAATCTAAACCAAGACCTAGTGGAACCACTCTGCACTCTCTTTAACTATAACTTGAGAACTGGCTTTGTCCTGGCAGAGTGGAGAACAGCAATGGTAATCCACTTGTACAAAGGGCGTCCATCAACTGATCCTGGGAACTATCGACTCATAAGTCTAACCAGCCTTATCTGCAAGGCCATGGAAAGAATCATCATGTACCTTATCCACGAGGACATAGGTGACCTTCAGATCCTTGGCCTGACCCAGTTTGTAATCATAAAGGGGAGATCTTGCTTATTAAACCTACTGGACTTCTTTGAGAATGTCACCAAAGCCCTGGATGAGGGCAACACAGCACATACCACCGATCTTGATTTAGCCAATGCTTTTGACACAATTCCCCACTGAGGCATGATAGAGAAACTCTCCCATTTGGGGTTTAATCCATTCATTACTAGATGGATACCAAACTGGCTAACTACCAGAATGGACACTGTCAATGTCAGGTTGTCCACCTCCACCAGGGACCAGTTACCATTGGGGTACCACAAGGATCTGTCCTGGGCTCTCTACTATTTGGAATCTATTTCTCTGAAGTCTAGATGAAGGTAGATGGCCTGTGGCTTACCGAGTTTGCAGATGACTGTAAACTGGGCGCAAACATAGAGTCCCCCAATGATGTTAACATATTACACATAGGGCTGACACAGACAAATGATTGGTGTCAAACTCATGGACTAAAACTTAATAAAATAATTCCTCATTATCCCCTTTGGCAAAGAAGTAACCCCTGATAATTATGATATAGATAGCACCAAGCTCAAACTCAGTGTGTAAGACTTGGGAATTACAAGTTGATAGCAATCTAAACTTCGATCATCATGTGTCCATTGTGGTAGGAAAAGCATTCTACATTGCATATCTCATAAATAAGGACATTGCAGTCAAGATCAGGGAGGTTATAGCTCTGCTATACTTGACCCTTATTAGATCACTAATTGAGTAAAATGCTCCCTTCTGTATGTAGCTCACCAGACACCTGCAGCAGCTGAAGAGATTACAGAGGTTTCTAACCAAGAGAATCCAGGGCCTCAAAAACATGACATACATGGAAAGACGGAAAGCCCTGTTACTGTACTCTGTATCATACAGTCTGCTAAGAGTTGACCTGTGCCTGGCCTACAGATTTGTCTTGGACCCTACCCTAGTGGAAATGCTGCACATCCACCAATCAAATGGGACAAGAATAACTTGCTCCAGGGATCTCAACTTAGCCTGTGGCATTAACAGAACATGCTGGAGAGACAGATATCTCCTAATGATTGCCACTCGTCTGGAATAATCTTCCATTCCATGTGAAGCAGAACTCCTCAGTGACCCTATTCAAATGCAGCCTTGACAACTCAATGGCTGACCATAAATTTACCCTGGGGGGGGTAGCACCTATGTCCCTCATGGATAGGAGCTGTCGGTGCTGGTCACAGAATCACTCTGCTAACAATCACCATCTAACTATGGTCAATAAGGGTTCTTGTGTTATTACACATCTAGGCTTGTAAAATCCCTAAGGCCATTAGCCTAGTAATGTCCTGTGAACCTATTAACAAGTCTAACTTAAGGAGAAAAAAAAAAAAAAAAGGTTTTCTACTATTAAAAGCTATAACTTTAAAACCAGCTTAATATACTGTATCTTATGCTGCGCCCAAAGTACAGAAGTAAACACATCAATTCTAACACCAAGGCAGTTTCAGAATTTATTTATATATATATATATATACCATCTTTTAGAAATGCCAGTACGGAATGAATCTCAGTGCTAAACTTTCAACCAAAAGACATCTGCTGATCGTGCTAACACCTTGCACCTGGTGTGACTGCCCCCTTTATTCCATACCAGTTACACTTCTTTCAACCCTCACACCAGATAAGGAGTTCCTTGTTACCCTGGGAGGGCAGTTTCAGGTGGATACCATACCACACCACACACACACACACACACACACACACACACACACACACACACACACACACACACACACACACACACACACACACACACTTTATCATATACTAGTAAACTGGTACTGCATTTAACACTTCATTGTAATATTCTTGCCTTCTACTCTGACACTATCACTTTATTGAACATTGCTTGGTTTACCACACTGCAACATCAATATCTGCTGTTCGGTAGATTCTTCTAATTCTGTACTGTATTGCATTGTGCTGTGCTAGGTTACAATGTATTGAGCTATACTGAGTAGCACATTGTTGCATGGTATTTTATTTATGGGGTTACATTGTTTTGTACTGTCTTATAACTGTATTATGCTATATTATACTGTGTTACACTGTTTTTGCACTATTTGCACAGCTTCACTGCTCCTTTGTACATCATCCAGATTGTACTCCGTTTTAGATAGACCAATGATCATCAAGTTCCATATTATCACATATCGTAAGCCACCTTACATTTCTATATCAACTATGGGTCCCCAGTCTCTCTCTGTCTCATCTGTTGCCAACTTTTCACACTAATGTATAAACTGCCACATGCTTACTCGCAGTCATATGCTATTACCAGAGAATAAGTTCACATGTGAGAGATGCAAATACTTATTACAACTGGAGGCAAACCTCTTGCACAAACTAGTTAACATTATACCTATAATAAAACCACTACAATATACATAGAAATTGTTCCTATACTGAGGAGCTCCACAAATAACTTCTAAAACTACAAAGACCTCCTAGCCATGTTACTTTAGACATGTCTACCAAAGCTAAACCTTAGCAACATACTAGCACCCATTTCATATGACATCTGGTTTCTTTTACCACCATCATTGCAGATAACAGTTGCACAAATGGCTTGATTAAGCCTTTCTAGCTTCAAGAACAGTCCACTCGTTATGGCAATGTACATGTTAGAGGTTACTCCAATGTTTGGTACACCAGACATCACTCACAAGGCTGAGTAAAAACAAGGTGACAATTAGCTACTTCTTACATGCTAGAATCTGCAATATCACAAGGGCATTAGAGGTTCTTCATCCCAGGCAGGAATATAACATGGTCATAGTTCCTGTGGGTGTGAATGATTTGTGATGCACCTCCTTAGACTATATGAAGAGGGACATAACAGGACTCTGAGTATGTCACTAAGGCTGGAAAGAAACTAATCTTCTGTAGTATCCTACCATCACCAAGACAGTGCCATAATGTAAGCAAATATCACTAACTTTAATAACTGGACATGTTACTGGTGTCAACAGAGAAGTCCCAATATGAGAGCAGGAAATGGAAGACAGTCCCACCTTTTTTGCCAGGAATAGCATGATCCTATCTTCTCAGTACTGTTGCATACTATTTAAGAAATTCTGTATCCTATAGTGCCTTTTTAGGCGATGTTAGTCTACTAGGGCTAACAACCTAAAACATAGAAATTCAAACCTGCCAAATATAAATGTCATGCTGCTAAATCTAGGTGCCTAAATAAGAAAACTGTCCTTCTTTAAGGCCTTCTTAATTCTGTAAAAAAATAGCTATTTTGCTCTCACTGAAACCTGGTTCAAGACCAGAGAGTTTAACACATTTTCTGCCTATAACTTATCCAGGCTTGCAGGTGTAGGTATCGGTAATCCAAAAACCACAATAACTTTGAATGTAAAATAAAAAACAACAGTTCGCAATACACTATCACTGACCACAAAGTAGCTCACCAAGATTTATCATGGACTTAGCGCTTCGGCATCAGGCCTTCATAGGTTCATAGGTAGGTACTAGGCTATCTGCCCAAAGGCATTTATAAGCCTAGCTGGAGTGTGTTGGCTTTCAGCACCCCCTTAGATTAGTTCCCTGTGCCTCTGTCCAGCAGAGACACTGAAGTGATCCCCAGGGTAAACTTTCTGTTTCTCATCCACTCATCAAGGTTTCTCTTGAAGAGTGTTAGAGAGGAGCTCTGCCTAATGTAGACTGGAATCTTGTTCCAGAGCATGGGAAGTCCCTGGACAGGAATCTATCCCTCCAGTACATCCTATTTATTGTTGTGGTGAGGTTTAGATCCCTAGAGTGTGTGGCTCGAGAGGATATGGTTTTCTTTAGGTGGAGCATGTCCATCAGTTCTGGGTTGGACATGGCCTTGTATGTCAGGCAGAGATCACCTCTGAGTAGGTGGTATGCAGCTGAGTACAGCTGGAGTTTCTTCAGTCAAGCTGCATAGGGCATCTGTTTGAGGCCAGTGATCCTCTTGGTGAGGTACTTCTGTGGTCTTTCCAGCTGTTGCAGGTGTCTTGTAAGGTACATCCCAAATGGGGCATTGTACTCTATGATGGGTCTGGTCAGTGATGTGTAGAGGGGTACAATGACCTCTTTTGATCTGGATGCGAACCCTTTTGTGATTAGATGGGCCACATAGAAGGATTTTCTAACCACTTTGGCAATGTGATTATCAAAGGAGAGATTACTATCTACTTAGGTCCCCAGATCCCTTATTACATCTTTCGTATTTAGGGGGCTACCACCTATGTGGTAGTTTGGGGGTACTTTGTTTTTTCCAAAGGGGATGACTATGCACTTTTTGGCATTTAGCTTGAGGCCATGGTTTTGACACCAGGTATCTGTCTCAATGAGACTCTTTTGGAGGATATCTGTGTCAGCCGGAGATTCAGTTATAGCCCCTAGTTTGCAGTCATCTGCGAACTTGGTCAGCCGTAGTCCTTCTCTGCTTGCTTGTACCTCTGAGAAGTATATGCCAAACAGGAGGGGTCCTAGGACTGAGCCCTGGTGAATGCCACTTGTAACCGGTTTAGAGTCAGACCTAGCTCCCGCAACTCTTACCATGTGGGTTCTGTCCGTGAGCCAGTTGGCAACCCATCTCATGATGTAGGGAATTATGTTCAGGCTGGTGAGCTGGTGAGCAATACATAGTAACAAGGTTTTTAAGCATTGAATTAAAATGTAGAAAACATTTCTTTCACTTTGATGTACACATTACCATTCATGTAGATATGTTTATTTATTTTATTTAGTTTATTTGTTTACTATCGTTGTTGAAACATTTGATAGTTAACGAAACTTTAACAGTAAGCACATTGGTTGGAATGTGCCATGTGACTTAGTAGGAGGGTATTTAAAATGGGTCAGTACAAATGTTCAACTATCTGAAGAAGTCTTTGTAACTTGGAAGATGAAAAGCGCTTAATTTGGTTGGAACATTTTTTATCTGGTTGGACTATACTATTAAACTGGTTGAAACACCTTTACAACGTGGCGATTTGTGGTTCGTATATTGAACTGTAATAGAATTTTTGAAGAGAAGGATATTATCTGGACATTCTTTGTCAGCTATTTCTTGCATTTTCTGGTTTGTGACTTACTTCTTGGTGTGCCTTGTTTTTGTTCAACGTTTTAATGGCTGCAGACAACATAGATAGTACCCAGTTGCCAGGGACTCAAAACAACGAACCTGGCAACTTAACGGTCTTAATTAACTTGCTTTCCCAATGACTAGCAGACCTGTCCACTAGACTGGATGTAATGGGGGATTAACAACTAGCAGTCAGCCTAACGGAACTAGCGTCATCTCTATAAACCAACCGAGAGTTAATTCTAGTAATTTCAATAGGACTGACGTTATCCCTACTACTTCTACTAATTTTAATTCAAGGTGCTCTTTACAGGACCCTATTAGAGACATTAATTGTGTCAGGACTCAAACTGAGAACACCTTTGGAACACACGACACCTTGGAGCTTATTGGGACTCCTAACATCTCGACTTGGTTGCCCGAGCCAATGACATTTAGCAACGTCGAACAGCTATCACAACAGGAGAACTCGGCTGCAGGTAATGCATCTATTGCAACTAATTTAAAAATACTTGACCACACATTAGTCAAATATAAAAAGCTTCAATTGGAAGTGTCTTACTTCCAAGAGTGTATGAAAGAAAAAATTGTACTGAAAGGTCTAAGAGTGTGGCAATACCCGAAGGGACTCGAAGAAGGGTTGGCCTTTCATAAGGATTTATTAACCCTTTTCGACAAACATGGTATAGAGCTCTTAGAATTAATGGCCAAACATTACCAATCTAACTTAGAGACTTTATCTATAGATATACAAAAAGTAGACCAAGACATCAAAAATGATATAGACTTTGACAGTTACAAATTTGATTACAATAGAACATTTAATAGTATTAACAAATTAATGGAGAAATTACGGGATACCAAAGTAAAGAAAATGCAACAAGACAAGACAGCATATAGGAATGAGACAGCATGACCAAATCCCCCCCATCACAAGTGTGGAAACCAATGGGCATACAACTGAGAGAAGGAGAAGGTTTTGAGTACCAGGAAATAGGAGCAAGAGCACAATCCACGAACGCAACTGATGACATGACTATTAACAACAACGGGGTACGAAGGACTGAGAGGATCATACAAAAAAAAATTATTCTAATACTGGAGGCCAATGTGCTCATAACAACTATCAAAATCAAAATGATGACAACAGTGAAAATTTTTACCATCAGTCCCAGAACCACAACCCCGGGGGGGGGGGACAACAACGCTCTAGCATCAACAGGAAACAGAGGAGATAAAAGTAGTACACGTCACTAATAAATGGTACTGTAACATTTTGATGAACATACAGAAAGGTTTTAAAGTTTTCAATTACACAGAGACTGAAATGGGACTAGATATGATTGAACTACTTGCTTGGGGTCAAACATTTGTTATTGCTGATTAAGCGTGTTTAGCACAAACACTTAAAGATTTTAAGTTGTTTATATGTAAAGTGAACTTAGCAGTGATTATGGGCCTAAACAAACACAATGAGAATGAATTTTATGTAGCTAGCACTTATAACCCGCCATTAAATAACAGTGTTGCCCTGTTTATAAAGACGTGTAAGATTGATTTCAGGCACAACATAGAAAGTAAAAAGATGGCAAGGAGCGAAAGGAATGTCACTAAACAGGAATGGCAGGCAATTTTTGATATACAAGAGTTAACACTTAGATTCATGAAACCAGACAAGGGAGGGGGTTAGTCATTATGTATAAAGATTACTGCTAACAAAGAATGAAGTCTTTGTTGGATAGTGAGACATATGTAAATGTATCAAGAAATGAACTTAATATAACTTACACCAGAATAAAAGCCTACATAAATGATTTGTTCATAGAAGCAAAAATTTACTTAGACATGTACAATTACATGACCATGGCAGCACCATGAATTCCTTTACTATTTGGTGTACCAAAGGTCCTCAAAAACAGAGGACCCCCCCTATGAGACCACTGATAGATGCATGTAATAATATTACATACAGTTGCGCTAAAGTAGTGGATTCCATTCTGAAGAAATATATTAAATATGAGAACCAAATTTGTAAAGATTCATGGTAATTTTTGATGGAAATAAATCAATTAGAATTTAGAGGTGACTTTAATTCTGTGACAGTTGACGTAAAAGAGTTATATACATCTATCCCGCATCAAGAAGGGATTGAGTGGGTTTCTACTAAGTTGAAGAAATTGGGAGCTCCTCTTAGCGAAATTTGTTTAGTTGAAGAGTTATTAGACATAATCTTAAGTAACAATTATATTACATTTGACAACGCTTTTTACTTGCAAAAAATAGGAGTCACCATGGGGTCACCATGTGGGGCAAGCTTTTCAAATTTAGTCATGGCACATTGGGAGGATGAATTTATTTGGAACATTCTCAATATTAAGGAACAACTTTATTTCTACACAAGATTTTTGGATGACATTTTTGTCATCATTAAAGGTGATGAAAGAACGGCCATTGACTTACTAAATTATTTAAACAACACTACCGAATTCGTGAGATTTACATGATGTTACGGAGAGAATAAGATTTCCTACTTGGACATGGAGCTAAGAAAAGATAGTGCTAACAATAGGTATGTCAGCACTATATTCAGAAAGGAAACATATTCTAACAGTTTTCTACACTTTACTAGCTGCCACCCATATCACCAAAAAAGATCTGTGGTGAAGGGTCAGCTAGTAAGAGCCTTGAATCTGACTTCCAGACTGAATGCGAAAAGCTTGAAGAAATATTTCTCAGTAGGGGTTACCCTCATGACTTAATAGAACAACTAATTGATGAAATTAGAAATAAGAGAAATAGGGGGATATATAAACCCATCTTATGGTTTGAACAAAGAACTAATTGAACTGACAATGGAATCACAGATAGTAGCAATAACATTGGAGGATATAATTTTACAAGCTACAGCTTTGTGACATCATATAGTGTTAGTGCACGAGATTTGAGAGACATTTTATACAAGAATTGAGAGATATTAGAAAATGACCTATTTGTTAGTAAGAAGCTCCCAACCCCCAGATTATATTCAGGAAGGGAAGAAATGTTAAAAACATTTTGGAAAATCAACCCTGTAGTATAATTAGAAACCCAGGGATGATCAAGTGCGAAAGGTGCAGTTTTTGCAAACATATGGAAATCGGACAAATTTTTTACATTAGAAACAGAAAATATTATACTAAAGGGAAATTCAATTGCCAGTCTAAGATGATCATATATTTGGCAAAATGTCAACAATGCCCTGTATTTTATATAGGGAAAACTATCAGGACTCTGAAAGAAAGAGTATATGATCACTTGTATAGTATTAGTCGTAGGAAGTTAGAGAACACACTTGCAAGACACATAGTAGAACACCCAGAGCACACATTCAAGTTTCGAGCTATAGATCAGATTAGATCTGATGGAAGAGGTGGACCTGACAGCCTTTTACTAGAGAGGTTAGAATTGTTGTGGCAACTATGTACAAATGCCTGCCATTACCCAGGAATTAATGAAATTAATTCCATTTTATGCATTTTAAGACTAAAGAATTTAAATAGGTGTACTTAACAAAGTACAGCCTGAAGTACGTAAAATAAGGGTAATTTAAATTAACACATAGTAACAAGGTTTTTAAGCATTGAATTAAGATGTTGAAAAAATTTCTTTCACTTTGATGTACACATTACCTTTCATGTAGATATGTTTATTTATTTTATTTAGTTTATTTTTTAGTATCGTTGTTGAAACATGTGATAGTTAACGAAACTTTAACAGTAAGCAGATTGGTTGGAATGTGCCATGTGACTTAGTAGGAGTGTATTTAAAATGGGTTAGTACAAATCTTCAACTATCTGAAGAAGTCTTTGTTAACATGAAAGATGAAAAGTGCTTAATTTGGTTGGAACATTTTTTATCTGATTGGACTATTTTATCAAACTGGTTGAAATACCTTTACAACTTGGCGATTTGTGGTTCGTATATTGAACTGTAATATAATTTTTGAAGAGTAGGATACTATCTGGAAAGTCCTTTGCAGCTATTTCTTGCATTTTCTGGTTTGTGACTTACTTCTTGGTGAGCTTGTCTATAATACCAGAAAGGGGAATGGAGTTGAAGGCCTTTGTGAGGTCAAGGTAGGCTGTGTGGAACACCTTTCCCTCATCTATAGCCTTAGTAACTGTTTCAAAGAAGTCCACCAGGTTTAGGAGGCAAGATCTGCCCTTAACAAAGCTGAACTGGGTAGAGTCCAGTGTTTGGAGGTTCCCAATGTCTCTGTTAATGAGATCCATAGAGATGCGCTCCATAACCTTGCAGACCAAGCTAGTCAGGCTTATAGGGTGATAGTTCCAGGGGTCCGTTGTGGCTCCTCCTTTGTGGAGCAGAATAACCATTGCTGTGCGCCACTCTATGGCCATGTAACCTGTGGAGAGGCTGAGTTGGAACAGTGTGCTTAGGTGAGGGGTTAATTAATCTTTGAGCTCATGTAGGATGCAGCCTGGGATACCGTCTGGCCCCATTGATGCTGTGTTTTTGGCTTTGGAGAGGGCTGTTTTAACCTGAGTGTCTGTGATTTCAGGGGCACTACATTCTTCTGCTATGGTTATGGGCCCTTTTGAAGGTGAGAAGGGGGTGAAGTTTGCACTGAACCTGTCTGCTAGGATGTTGGCAATATCAGTCGGTTCAGTGTATTTTGTGCCATTCTGCACTAACTCTGAGCAGAACTGAGAATTGCCACTTAGATTCTTGATATATCTAAAGCATGCCTTGTGGTTATCTTTGGAGTCCTTGGCAATTTTTCTTTTGACACTAGCCTTGGATGATTTTATGAGGGATCATAGTTTCTTGCTGGTACTGATCAGGGATTTCTTCCCTTTTTTGGGATTTTACTCTTTTCTGTACTAGATTCCTCCTTCTATTGTATAACTTGTTTATGGCAGAGGTCCACCAGACTGGTTTTCTTTTCTTGGAGGAGTGAGTCTTGGTTTTGCTTGGGATAGCAAGATCCATGCATTCTTGAAGGTGCCCATAGAATGCATTAGTGAAGGATTTTGCAGCTTGGGCAGCATTATCCTTTAGCATGGGGGCTTTGAAACTTTCCACCTCGGTCTTAAGTAACATGAAGTTGGCTTTTGAAAAGATTTTTTACGGTGGTTTCTTTGACCGGATTTGGGAGCGGAATGTGGATATCCAGAGTGATTAGTTTATGGTCGGATCTAACCAGTGAAGGGTTGACCTCCAGTGTGGAACACCAGTCACCCATGTTGGTGATGACCAGGTCCAATATGTTGTCACCTCTTGTAGGGGTGTTGACCAGCTGATCCAGGGTATTTGAGTTTATAAATTCTAGGAAATGTTGGGCAAGGGAGTTAGTACTTGAGTAGTTCTGCCAGTTAATGTTTGGGTAATTAAAATCACCCAATATCAGGGTGCTTGGTAGGACCTTTATCTTTCCCATGTTTCCAGAAATGCAGAATGATAACCTCAGACTTCTTCATATCTGAATATTAATAAACAGGACATCATACCACATCCTGCCTTGCTACAAAACCTCTTCCATGGCAACTGAAAAATACTTAACCTGTCTTAATAAATTAGTATCCATCTTTATTAATGCAAATACTATCTTTCTAAGAGACTTTACTGCTACATTAATTAGTAGGTCTAAACCTCTACAAATAGCTATTGTCAATGCTTCCTTGATATTATCATCACAGACTCCCTCAATCAAACAGCATGCTTCCCCACTAGAGGTAGCAACATACTTGATCACATCCTCATCCATACAGATGCTGTCTGTTCCTTGCCCACTGTCATACCTTCATTGACAAGAGGTTGGCATAATGGTTAAGGTATTTACCTTGTAAACACAAGGTGCAGGGTTTGATTCTCTCATGGAGAAATTGGCTAGGCTTAAAATGGCCCACAAGGGCAGTTAGCCTAGTACTCACCTATGACCAAATCAGGCCTCTACACTGTTTTATTCACATAAGGTCCCAGTAGAGATCTTTGTCCAACTTAACCATCTTAAAGACTTCTCCAAGGCTAAATTCCTCTTACTTTGTGATTATTTGAAATATTTTAATAGTCCCCAACCCCTTGATGACTCTATAGGAAATAATGTGGCATACACCAAAAGTGTCTATTCCCATCTTAACTCTTGCATAAGGGCTTATGTTCTTATTCACCAAAACACAACATCAAATTTATAAACAACCCTCTCTGGTGGAACACAGCTATAAACAAATTCAGCAATAGAAGGAAAGTGTACATACTCTTAAAGAATAGAGCAAAAACTTATCATGTTGTAATTGACTTCAGAAGGATTAACACACAACTCAGGAACATGATAAAATCTTGAAGAGCTAATTATAAACTAAGAACTGCTACCAAAGGATAATCACAAGACATTATTAATTACGTAAAAAATTGGAAAATAATATCCTGCAATGTACCAAGCATATCTCTAATTGCGTTGCACACTCAAACCATGATGATATAGCAAATATCATTGCAGATAAATCCAGCCCAGACTTCTTCTGTATATTGCCTTTAATCTTCTCAGCTGAAAATACCTAGCGCATACCTCCATTGGTAATTATCTCTGAAAATATACTAAAATTGCCCCCAAGAGTAAAAACTCTAGCTCTATGCATTCAGACAATAAACTGGGCTGCTTCCTGGCCAGTATGAAATGCCTCTATCAGTCTTCCTCATCTGTATTATTATTATTATTTTATCCTTGACAAAGCAAATATTCTTTGTGCTTCTGAAGGGTATGTTGCAGTCTTAGGAAATTTTACATTTTATGTGCATATATCTGCTTTGCATTTTAAAGTAATTCTGGCCATTTTTTATGTTGCCTTGGTGACTATTTGTGTTTATTGTATCTTCCAAGGGAAAAAAAAAGTACATGTTTTGCATAGTTTTTCACAAACTGAACTCTGTATCTCTAATTTTTGCACTTTATGATCCCTCTAGATCATTTTTTACCAAGGCAGTCAATCCTCTGACTGGCTTGAGTCTGAAAGTGCCACTCGTTCTGCATAACCCAGAGATACCTTACTTATCTGGTCAGGCATCAATAGAGAAGTCTTTTTCTTCTATATATTATTTTCTGTTTCCATTTTGTATTTGTGAACCCATATTATCAATAAAGTATGATCTAGGTTCTTCTATTTCTGCAATAGCCCTAGCTTGCAATGAACTTTTATTATCTTATGTCTATCCATTTGTATTTTCTGATTATCATTCATCTACTTATTACACCTCTTTCTTTAAGAATAAATAGGTTCTTTGAATGCATGTCAAGTATACCTTAAGTTTTGATAAATTTTCTTTAGTAAATCTAGAACGTTGTTATTTTTTCAGACTGGAGTAACAGATACAGAGTTGGTAGCTTGATTTTAAACATTTTATATCTTATTTTTTATAAGAAGATAAGCTGATGAGCAACCCGCACAACAGTGAATATCCATATTCAGTAACAGAAGAATAACAGTTTAATATTGGTGAAATATTATATTTTCATCAGATTTTTTGTGGTTAGTGCTGCTATCCTCTACTTGACTATTAATTTGAGAGTACTGAGCACTTCATGTTGTATGTCAAAATTTCTGATTGGTGACAAAAATCTAGAAAATCTGTACTTGAAAATTATGAACATTTATTTATATTTGTTAAATTAATTAGAGCAGTAATTGACATGAGTTTTTTTTTCAGATTCAACCCAGGAGGACTGTCTGGTTGAGTCACAAACAGAGATAAATAGGGCTGAGGGAATCAAACTTCTTCCAAAGGCAAAGCTTGTTAACAGCTCATAGCATTAACCCTCTACACAAACTACCAGCTAAATCCTCTGAACTAAATTCCATCATTGGATGCAACTTTTTCAACATAATAAAACATGAGACTATAATTTGAAGATATTTATGATTACAGCACATTTTGTCCTTGAGCTATAAAGCTTTCAGGTACTTGGAATAATAGTTTATGCAGAATAAACAGTAGACTCTTCTGAAATTCAGATTATGGAAAATTATACAGATCTAATGATTCTGGACCAGATTGAATTACTCAGCCTTTATTTGCCTGCCATATGACCTACATGTCACTTAACAAGACATTGCTGTTTGTTCATCAGGTGCTTACCCAGTTAACAAATAACACCTTTTTAATTATGAGTAAGCAAAACCTGACCCTATGAATTTAGTCTGTGGCATGAAAAAACAGAGTTCTTACAGATTTACATACAGTACCACACATATTCAATATTATAAGAAAAAAAAATCCAGTATAGTAATAAATTCTGCACCAATATCAAGTATGAAAGTATTTTTTCTGCCTTGAATTACCAGTTTAACTAATAAACATGTGATGTCATTGCTAGCTAAGCTTGGTTTATGCATTGTTACTGACCCACAGATAATTTCAGCTTTTCTTTGTTTATAGTAAGATTGAATAGAATGTACATTTTACAAATGAGCTTTTTTAAATTTATATATTATTGGTTAATGATTCTGACACCCAACAGGCCTACTGACTTGGTTATAACCTTTGCTTTGTCTCTTTCTATACCTGAACCTCATGTGTGCAATCTTCGTTGTAACTGCATGTGTTTGTGTATGTGGCACCACCTTGGGCTGCTGTGTGGATTTATTTCTATTTCTGTTTCACTTGTATGTTTTTGGCTTATTTATTTTTTTATTATGATTGGCTTCTACCTTTATTTTGCCCATTTCTGGCTCTTCCAACAGTCATATCATAACTTAATTGACTCTGCACCTATTCAGTGATTGCTTAAGTTTAAATCCAACTTCTCAGAAGACTGCTTCTGACATGATTATTTATAATGTCACATACAATTCTATCACTTATCAGTGACTCAAACATGTCAGCAAATTCTCAGACTCTTGCTTCTTCTTCTTTTTTATTTTTGCTCAGTTGCAGAAATATCCTTAGGTTTGGGGACCTTTTTGATTTTTAGTAAAACATAAATGCCTTGTACGTGGAAGGTTTTTTTGGTTCACAATAAGCACAAACCCTCTTTTTCATCATGAATAGCTCACCTCTTTCCTCTTATTTTTTAGATTAAATGTGTTCTGTCCCTTCTTTGCTTCTTTACCTGTGATACATAGTAATGTTGTACACTTATCTTCTTCAGTTTTTCTGCAGTTCCACTCACACTAAAAAACTGCAAACTTTTGAGTTAAAAGTTTTAATTTTTTCAGAAAAACTACCATAAGACTTCAGAGACACAGGTGGAGCGTTGTAGACAACTTGAGACAAAATTAAGAGTTTCTTACTGACAAAAATAATAGAGGTTGTCAGCTAAGTGCTTTTTTATGTGAAACAACAAGTTTATTTGATTGGCTTATGTGAATGAGTTATGAAGCAAAACACATTTATTTTCCTCAACTTTAAAAGTAATAGACAGGCATTGGTTTAAACCTCTCTTTGGTAAAATGTGTGAATTAGGAGTTGTTCTTCAAAATTGTATGTAAAAATGTGAAAGACAAAATACTTGCTGTCTACTCTATATGGCTTCTATTGTAATGGTATCACAAAGCAGAAACGGCTCTTTTCCTAACCTCTGCACACCTTTGACAGTTGGTGAGCCAAGACTTAACAGAAAGACAGCTTCTGGTATCAGAAAAAACATTTTTTTTGTTCTGGCACCATGAAACACCCATGCGATTATGTGTGTGTGTGTGTGTGTGTGTGTGTGTGTGTGTGTGTGTGTGTGTGTGTGTGTGTGTGTGTGTGTGTGTGCGTGTGTGCATGTATGTGAGTATAAAGCCACCAAAAGTCACATGGAAACACCAAAAATTAATGCATAGGTAAAGTTTGGAGGAGTGAAACTACAGTTTTCTGCATTGACCATCAATAAATAGAACTTAGTACTTCATTTTAGCAGTGCTAGTATTGTTCTTTTTATATCTTTATATATATATCTATATCTATATCTATCCCAGGAATTCAATAAACTCTGTGTAGGCTTTTTGCAAAGCCTACATGGAGTTTACATGTGTGCACAGTGATGTGTGGTGAGCAGCCGTGAGCAATGAATATTAATGCTGTGTGGTGTGTCTAAGCAAAGTGGTGCAGCTGGCAACAGTGTTGATGGACAGAAAAATATGTAAGTGAATGCAGATAGCAAGTGTGTTTAAAGAAGAGCACCTATGGACCATGGTTTTGTGCAGAATGTCACAATGATCGCAAGGGCTTCACAGATACTCTCAATCTGTTAGTTCAACACATCTGCACAAAGGCCAACATAATGTGGGGAGAATTAACCAGACATAGGGGCATATTTGACATATATGTCACATATCAATGTGTTAGAATGAAACCCACACATACCTCGCAACCTCTCAGAGCAAGAAATCTTGACAAAGCTATACATAATGGGGGGGGACAAAGGGCTAAAAATAGGGACAAATTCTAATATTGTTCTTACAAACCTAGAAAGTTGATAGAATAATAGATTTTACATTAGCATGCATTTTCTGAATAGTATGATGTTTGAAACTGAAATGTCTGTCAGTATTGTCTTACTTGAATCCACAATTACATGCCAACGATTTGTCAGAAAACCAAAATTCTTTAAGGAAAAGGTCTACAATATGAGACATAAACTGGTCATTCTGCAAAACATCAGGACAGCTGAGAGGTCTGAACTGAAATGCATGTAATATTGATTCACATCAGTCCTGAGATCATCCCAGATATGATAAGGAACACATCTGGACATCCTGGGAATATATGAACAGTTGAGAGGGATCAATGCAAAGCATATGGTTCAAACACTGTGCAGGACAGTGAATCTACAGTGCAGAGTATTGTGATATCCCATTCCTGGCATTCTTTCCTGAAGCTGTGTAAATGAGCTATAATTGTACATTGACTGCCATCTACAATAAACACTCAGGGGAAGCATGTGTATTGAATAGGGCCACACAGATAAATCATAGGAATGAGCACAGGGAAACAGGACAAGTGAAACAACCTAATATACAGCAGATGAGGGAGTGCCAATGGAAGATGGTTGTCACAGCAATATCAATCACATATCTATATGGTGCAGTAGGGACTGTACAGTGAAAATGTGTTTTATGTGACTGCCACACAAGGTGACACAACAATAGGGAGAATGTCTGTGTGAGATAAGCATCTTTACATGAATAATGCAGAGGAAATCTATCATGGATCTGACATACAATTGGCGTAGGGTGCATATTGTGAAGTTGTGCAAACTGATATGCCTGAATATGAGTGTAATCTCAGCAGAGTTCTCCAGCAAGTGGGACACAGGTAAAGGCTCATGTAAAATGTTAAAAGAACCAGCCACAATCATGGACAATATAAGAATAATACCATCAGTAATCCCATGCATCTGATATAACATATGTGATTTTGAGTGATCAGAGATTATTCTGCACAGATATACCTGAACAACTATTATGATATATCCACACTCTATGAGGGTAACCACATGTACTATACTGGCACTGTAACATCTGTTTTTAGGTGTTGGAAGGGACACTGATATATGTATATGATACATTATGAGCACACAGGCTACTTGACTGATATGCATGGTACAGTGGATATAAAAATGTTTACACATCCCTGTTAAAATGCCAGGTTTTTGTGATATAAAAAATGAGATCACAATAAATCATTTCAAAACCTTTCCCACCTTTAATGTGACCAATAACCTGTACAACTCAATTGAAAAACAAATAAATATGTTAGGGGAAAAATATAAAAAATAAAAAAATGTACAATATGCTGGTTATATAAGTGTGCACACCACTAAACTAATACTTTGTTGTGTGTGCACACCCTTAAACTAATACTTTGTTGAAGCACCTTATGATTTAATTACAACATTCAGTCTTCTTGGGTAGGAGTCTATCAGCATGGCACATCTTGACTTGGCAATATTTGCCCACTCTTCCTTGCAAAAGTGCTCCCAAACTGTCAGATTGTGAGGGCATCTCTTGTGCACAGCCCTCTTCAGGTCATCTCGCAGATTTTTTATTGGATTTAGGTCTGGGCTCTGACTGGGCCATTCCAAAACTTTATCAGGTAAAGCCATTCTTCTGTTGATTTGGATGTATGCTTTGGGACATTGTCATTTTGAAAGGTGAAATTCCTCTTCATCTTCAGCTTTCTAACAGACACCTGAAGGATTTGGGCCAAAAGTGACTGGTATTTGGAACTCTTCATAATTCCCTTAACCTTGACTAAAGCCTCAGTTCCAGCTGAAGAAAAGCAACCCCAAAGCATGATACTTCCACCACCATGTTTCACTGTGGGGATGGTGTTCTTTTGGTGATGTGAAGTATTGTTTTTGCTTCAAACGTACCTTTTGGAATTGTGGCCAAAAAGTTCAGCCTTGGTCTCATCAGACCATAACACATTTTCCCACATGCTTTGGGGAGACTTGATGCATTGTTTTGCAAATATTAGCCAGGCCTGGATGTTTTTCCGTGTAAGAAAAGGCTTCCACCATGCAAACCTACCCCATAGTCCAGACATATGGAGAATATGGGATTTTGTTGGTGCATGTGGTACACAACCAGTACTTGCCAGAAATTCCTGCAGCTCCTTCAGTGTTGCTGTAGGTCTCTTGGCAGCCTCCATGACCAGTTTTTGTCTTGTCTTTTCATCAATTTTGGAGGGGCATCCAGTTCTTTGCAATGTCGCTGTTGTCCCATATTTTCTCCACTTTTTGATGACTGTCTTCTCTGTATTCCATGGTATATCCAATGCTGTGGAAATGTATTTGTACCCTTCTCCTGACTGATACCTTTCAACAATGAGATCCCTTTGATGCTTTGTAACCTCTCTGCGAAACATGGCTTTTGCTGTAGCAGGCAACTGAGCAAATGTTAGGAAAATCTTACTAGGACAGCTGAACTTTATTTGGGGTTAGTCAGAGTCTCTTTAATTGATGGCAGGTGTGTACTGAATGCTGTAATTAAATCAAAAGGTGCTTCAACAAAGTATTAGTTTAAGGTGTGCACACACAACAAAGTATTAGTTCAATGGTGTGCACACTTATGCAACCATCATATTGTATGTTATTTATTTTTTATATTTTCCCCTAACAGATTTGTTTATTTTTCAATTGAATTGTACTGGTTATAGGTCATATTAAATGTGGGGAAATTTTGAAGTGATTTATTGTGAGCTAATTTTTTTATATCACAAAAAAATTGCATTTTAAGAGGGGTGTGTATCCACTGTATACACACACACACACGCGCGCGCGCACACACACACACACACACACACACACACACACACACACACACACACACACACACACATATATATATATATATATAGATATATATAGATATATATAAATCAATATATAAAACACAACGCACACTGTTACAAATAATATACATGCCATTAATGTTGTGAAACACCTGTGTATGTAGTGTGTGCATCAGCAGAACAGGTAGCGCATATGCATCTGGTGTAAAAACTTGTTTGGTGTTCAGCAGCATCAGACAGTCATGCATATGCCCAAAAAGAAAACCTAGGTATGGCCAATAAGCTATGTGACAGCTCACTGTGACAAAGGTGGCACACTTCAACTGCTCATACTGGAAGATGTGTAAGGAGGTACAAGAAGAAGAATGCATTGTACTCAGTTATTGGTGTGATGAAGGGTGAGAACTATGAAGGTGTTATGGTCTCAGATGTTTGCATACCCAGTAATTGTGTTGCATTCAAGGGAGTACTCAACACTGTGACCACATGCTGGTGGATGTTCCACTTACCATATACCCCAGGACATGGCTCACATACCTACTGATCTGATTATAGGGTGACATGTCTACATTAAACTTGGGTTGTGTGTTTGTTTACCTGACTTAACAAATCCCCCAATGTTTCTTGTCATTGCAGGTGTTGTCTTGGCTGTGGCAGAAATATTTGGTATGCATAGAAAACTATCTGTATTACACTAATATCACAGTCAGAAACAATGATTGCCCACAATCTGTAGGCCTTCAGGCAGCTGTTTGAGCCAGGATGTATATGTAATCTGTGATGTCCATCATTTAAATAATGGACAGGAAAGGGCTTAGCAGACAGCCCTAATGTATGGACTTGATCACTGAACCCAAGATATGGGTCACTTCACACATTTCAGCAGAGTGAGATGCCATGTATGTGATTAACTGGCCTACCCATTTGGTGATATAGCTGTTTATGGCCACATAGGATAGTTTTGATTGAATACCACAGAGTGGATTCATATCAAATGCATTGACCTAGACAAGATACAGAGGATGATACTGTTGTCATTATGCATACCCTTGGTGACCACTTTGAAGACATCTATCAGATGTAACAGACATGATATAGCATTAACGACTCACACAGGTCTGTTTTACATAGCTGGAATATTAGTAGAGTCATTTAGAAGAGGTCCATGATGACATGTAAGTTTACCTCACAGTTGAGAAGAGTCAGGATGCCTCTATACATGCATGCATCAAGTGCTTCACCCCAACTCAAAAGGGTGCATGTCAGTGTACAACCTTCTATGTGAACATAGTCCATGTGGAGGGTGTATTGAACTGCAGATTCAACCGTATCAGGAAGGTGTATGTCCTGAGTCATGCCATAGGGGATCTGTGATGTTGTTACAGCCCAGTGTTTCTGTGTGATAGGCCTGGATGAAGGTAAGACAGTGCATACTGCCTATTGTGATCTGACCTTGGGTTTTGATACAATGCCCTATGCAGGTATCATTGAGAAACCCTCCCAGCTGGAGAATTAATCCTTACATCACTAGATGGGTAACCAATTGGCTCACTGATAGAACACATACTGTGAAAGCTGGTGAGTCAACCTGTACCAGTAGAGCTGTCACCATTGGAAAGCCCCAGGGGTCCTTGCTTGGCCCTTATGTGTTTGCACTCTATTTCTCATCAGTGCAGACTAAACTATATGGCTTGTGGCTTATCAGGTTTTCTAATTTGTGCATATTAGGTGCAATCACTGAATCTACCAATGATGATAATATAATACAGGAGGAGGTAACACAGAAAATGATTGGTGACAAAGGCACACAATCCACAAATCAATGCGGACATGTGTCTTTTTTATGTTGTCTTCTGAAAAGTGGAATTCCATGCTAATCACAGCATTGAGAACAGTCTTGCTATGCTGATGCAAGCAGTGAGAACACATGTAGATAGCAAGCTGAACTTTGACCACCAAGTGTCCACACTGGTATTGAAAGCCTATGTTGTGCACATTATAAGTCATGCATCATATTCAAATCTCAGGATTGTATGACAGCACTGTACTCAAACCTCATCAGAACACTAATAGAGTATAACACTCTCTTTTGCATGTACCTCACTAGACACATGCAGCAGCTGGAAATACCAAAGGACTTTCTCATCAAGAGAACTCAGGGCCTACAAACCATGCCATGATGTATGTGGATAGATTAAAAGCCATGTCACTGTATGTCTTGCATAGGATAAGGTGATATTTCCCTGTCCTTCAGGACAGCCTCTGACCTTGTCCTGCTGGGCGTATTGCATATCCACAAATCTGACATAGTTGATGACATCTGCAGTGTCTGTGGAGGACAATATGCTGATAAGAGTGTCCTTCATGCTGCAGTAAAATGCTCTCTGTAATGTCAATCAAGAGTGCACACACACACACACACACACACACACACACACACACACACACACACTTGACTGCATTGAGACTAGAACCCCTACCTATCTAGGTACACAGTCTGCAGAACACAGTGCTTTATACAAGCACCTTGGCACAACTCCAACTTGGAGTGTTTCATAGTAGATGACATTAGCAGTGGCTTTTGAGGATAATATGGTAATAACAGTGTCCCACATGCTGGTGTAAAATGCTCTATGTGATGTCAAGCAAGAGTGCTCACACACACACACACTCACACACACACACACACACACACACACACACACACACACACACACACACACACACACACACACACCAAGTTAACTAAAGTAAGAACAGAACTCCTACCTAACAGGAATTACAGAATACAGTATTTTATGCAAGTGCCATGGCATAAGTCTAATGTTTACAAGAGTGGTTGTCAACTTATAGTAGATGACATCAGCAGACTATGTGGGAGGCAAGAGTTTGGGAGGCCTGCATAATTTCATAGCTTCATAAGTTCATAGGAGACTACTAGTGTAATGGCCCTAGGATATTTACAAGTCTACCTATGTAAAAACAGAAGTACCCTTATTGTGCATAGTTAGATGGTCATTTTTATCAGAGTGATGTTGCAAGCAGCATCAAGTAGCACTGTCCATGAGGGTCATAGGTGTCACCTCAGAGATGGCTTTACAATCACCCAACCATTTGTCAAGGTTGCACTTGAACAGGGTCATTTGCTTCACATACAGTGGAATCCTGTTACAGAGGAGTGTCAATCACTGGGGGGATATATCTGTGCCCCCAGCATATTCTGTTTATGTCACAGGCTAGGTTGAGAACACTTGAGCACATTAATCTTGTCCCATTTGATTTTCACATGTCCAGCATTTCTAGTAGGGCAGGGTCTGAGACTGCTGTGTAGGTCAGGCATAGTTCCCCTTTCAGCAGCCTGCATGATACTGAGTACAATGAAAGGTCTTCCAGTCTTTCCATGTATGTCATGTTTGGAGGTCCTGGATTCTCCCAGTCACAAACCTCTGTGTTTCCCCCTATTGCTGCAGATTTCTGGTGAGGTACAGACAGAAGGGAGCATTGTACTCATTTAGTGGTCTGATAATGGTAGACTACAGCAGAGCTATGACCTCCCTGGTCTTGGGCGTGATGTCCATATGTATGAGGTGCACAATGAAGAATGTGTGTCTCACCACTATGGACACATAGTGATGAAAGTTTAGATTGTTATTAACATGTTCCCAAGTCTCACAACACTGTGTTTGAGCTTAGAAGGGTGCTATGTATAGCATAATTAGCAGGGGTACTTCATTACCAAAGTGGTCAATGAGGCATTGTTTGCTTTAAGGTTCAGTCCATGAGTTTGGCACCGATCATTTGTCTGTGTTAGCTCCTTCTGCAATATGTTACTATCACTGGATATGAGTATGTCTATTTAACAGTCATCTGCATACTTGGTAAACCACAGGCCATCAACTGTTGCCTCTTCTTTAAGGAAGTAGTTTCCAAAGAGTTGAGGGCCAAGCACAGATCCCTGTGGTATTCCACTGATAAGTGGGCAAGTGGGCAGTCAGCAACTTTTAGAGAGTGTGTGTGTACTGTCAGTGAGCCATTTGGCTATCATCTAGTAGTGTATGGCCTAATTCCCAGGTGGGAAATCTTCACTATGAGACATGAATGGTGGATAGTGTCAAAGGCCTTGATAACTGAAAATAGGTGGTACATCCTGTTATCTGTCATCCAGGTCACTGGGCTCAGTATCAATGAAGTCCACAAGGTTCAATAGGTAAGATTTATCATTGACAAACACAGCATGGACCGACTCAAGTATGTTGAAGAACAGCTATGTCCCTATGGAAAAAGCCCATGCTGATTAATTTCCTAGCCTTGCAGATAAGACCTTTCAATCTTATGGGTCAATAGTTGTAGTTCTGCATGTTACCAGATTGATGTACATTACATATCACACATTTGAAATTGCTGATGTAGTTTATGTGATATATGTGTGGAAAAAGTACTGAGACATCAGAGTTGCAGTGCATGGGGGGGGGGTAACAACACATGTCTATATTGTAAATATGTGACATATTGTTAGACAGGGCATTCAGTTTGTAATGTGTCCACATGTACTTTCATGTCATAGATAGGAAATAGTGAACAACAGTAATACATAATAATAATTTATTTTCTATAGCACTGTGAGCAGCGAGTTTTTGCGATGGTTGGCAAAGTGTATATGCATGTGAGATACACATGTTTGCGTGTAGCTAAGCACAGCACAAATGTGAGCTGCAGTGTTAAAGTTGACAGTAAGTACTGAGTCTTTGTAACACACTTGCTGCTTAATTGACTCTGTCTCAGCATATGTCAATGCATGGACACATTCTTTTTTGGGCCTAGATGGTACTGGGTTTGAATCCAGGTCTATCTAATACTTTTAAATACTTGCATTTAAACATTGATAATGCAAAGACATGAATTCTTTACAGTAGATGTGTAGCTGAGTGTTGGCATAGCGCACATCTGCACAAAGATGGAGCACAAAAAATTAAGGGATCCATTGCTTTTGCGCAACTTATGTGCATTGTGTGTGATTCTATTTTGTGACCAGATTAAAGTGGTGAAAATGGGGTAGATAGGAAAGTGGTAAAATGGGGAGCAAGTAGGGGAAAGAACAAAGGGAAAGCAGGACATGATTGTGCAGGAGGGAGGTAGGAATGAACCATAGCTATCCATTTATTTACCAGTGTAAACTAAAAATATGTGCAGAGTATTAATTGAATTTGGAATGTCACCTCCAGCAAGAGAGAGGGGTGGCCACAACACAATCATGTTGCATAGCCAATTAGATCAAATTGAGTGTGACAAGAAGACACATGTGTGAAATGGGGAGCTATGTATGGTATGATTTTTTTTTGGGGAGAAGGGACAAGTGTCCATTTATTTTTTTATTTTTATTTGAGAGAGAGAGGAATGTTGGGTAAGGGACATAGGTATGCCTAGGTCACGTAAGTTGAGTATGTAAGGAAGCAATTACTGACAGACAAGACAAACAGGACAAGAGACAGGGTTGGTGATGAACTCAAAAGGTTGCAGGACACCATGATTAGGGTGAGGATGGGGACAACCTGGGCCCACGGCCATTAAGAGACAGTGAGAATTGAGTTCTCACCCACTGAACTGTCATCACTGTCCTCTTACACCACATGTGGCTGGAGTGCTTGGCATCTTGTTCTCCTCTTCCTTGTACTACAAAAAAATGAGGGACAGCAGCCTCTCCAGCTGGTGTAGGCATGCACCAATGGTATGGTGTAACACCCTACACACCATGCCTGGCAACTCACTGCGGGTGATGAAATCACCACCTCTACCACTGCTCCAGAGGGTACTTCTGGACCAGCCTTCAGGTCAGGACTACCTGAGGGCTGTTATAGTCATAAATAACATTAAGAATTGACCGTATATGCCTTTAGTCAGGAACAACACTTCAGGATGTGCAAACAGAAATTTTATTCTTACAGCACTGGGAGTCAATCTTCATAGCTCTTGATGAAGCATTCTCACTTTACATACAAAAAAAATGTATTTTTATGCATTTTCTTATCAAACTGCTCATGCAATTTCATTACATTACAATGACTGTGTCATATAGAAAACTTTGCAAATGTCCTCACCACCATGATGCTCACCTCAGAATTCACGTGAACACCATCTTATGCATGATCCACCTGCTTCCAAGGGGTCTTGTTTCTGACCTTGGATGTTTCAAACCTGCCCTAGCAACAACGTACTCCTAGCCTGGAGGGGTCAGGCTAACAAATTCCTTTTGTAGTAACTGTAACACATACTGTTCTCTCTTATTACATACTTAAAAGAATGCAGTTTAAAACACAGCAATACTGTGGCTTATGAAGCTGTATTTTTCCCAGCCCTGCATACAAATTATGTTTGCTTTTTAATAATCATATTATAGCATTATTAATAAACTGAAATTAATATGCATTTTAATAAGATGGTCTTGTCCCATAACAGTTTCCTCCCTCTGACACTGTCAATGTCATAACATACATATAATTATATTTTTATTTTTCTTAACTTGATAAAAAATGCCTCAGCATTATAGTAGTAATCATAATTTTCTGTCAAAATTGAACTGTCATTGATTTGTGCATGCAGTGGCATTTCATGTGCAGGTGAGGTTAAACATCTTGTAATCACCGCCTTTAGAATAAAAAATGCCAAAATTATTACAAATATAATAAGATGTACAATGACAATACCCTGGATTATGCTAGTTCCCAGGTTACCAAAAATACTGTCCAACCATCCAAAAAGTGTCCAATTTTTGGATGTGCTGTCCATCTCTTTGGCTCTTTGTTCAATGAAGTTTGCCAGTTTTTCCTGTTCATCATGATAGTCACTAATATATGAACAGCAGCAACTCCCTATGAGGGCACATGACACTCCCCCTTTTGCAGCAAGCATTATATCAAGTGCCATTCAGTTCTGTAACACCACAGTTGGCATTTCAATCATTTCTTGATTTGCCATCCTGATGTAATGCGAAGTTTCATTGGCCACGTCTTGTAGAATTTGGGCAAGTATGGTGATTTCAAGCATTGCCCTTTGCACTCCATACCCA
Source organism: Protopterus annectens (assembly GCF_019279795.1). Classification (NCBI taxonomy): domain Eukaryota; kingdom Metazoa; phylum Chordata; order Ceratodontiformes; family Protopteridae; genus Protopterus; species Protopterus annectens. The sequence continues at coordinate 948,481,927 of NC_056737.1, read as the reverse complement.
GGATTAAAAACTGAAAATATTTGCTCTGTCCAGTGGATTGTACACTTATTTCTCAGTCTACCTGGTGGTGTGTGTTCAAAATATTGAATAGCAGGAGTAATATAGCCTACAAAGCAACATCCAGACCAGTTTGTAGGCAATCTGGGGTAGGCACGATCACCACAGATGTAGTGATGGTCACTTATCATGCCCATGCCACACCCCCAGTAATAGCTTTTTTAAGTGCAAGGAGTGTCATTACATTTGCTTTTTCCTACTGGTACAGTCCCATTTCTGGCATAACATGTGTCTCCATAATGTGTGGTTGCAAGTTGAAGAGACACAACCTTAGAAAAATCAGTTACATTACGCTAGGTTAAGATGATGTCATTAATGTCGTTATCAAATGACACCTGTGATGCAGGGATGGGAATCATAGGAATCCTTGCCTTCAAATGATGAAGTATATGCGAACATATCCAGCAGTTTGTTTTGTTTCGATTTTTGGCATATTGCCGAAGGACCAGCAAGAAACTGTTTTCTCTCGACCAGTTTATAGAAGGAAACAGCAGCTGAAACAAAGCAAAAGTACCTGTTGTCACTAGATTCATCATGGACCGCTACTGAAGTTGACTTTCTCACTGGGCAGGTGATTTATCTGTCACACCTCGATATCCCTCTGTTGGCTGCGATGATTCATCTGTGGTCTCAACATGACAGGTCTTCTTGCAATGAGATGAATGGATCCACGTTGGTAGTCTTGCACAGCGAACTGCAGTCAAAGTGGTTAGCAGGACCTGAAAAGGCCCCTTCCACCTTGGGTTCAGCCAGTTTTTCCTTTGACAAATGTTCACATACACCCAATCACCCAGTTGTAGTTGATGACAGGGTTGGTCAGGAGGCTTTGATAACACTGCTCTTACTGTTCGATGGTATTGCTGCAAGACATTAATGAGTTTCCTACAATAAGAAATCATAGCATCATCTGACAAAGTTAAATCAGCATTTCCCACTGGAGGGGTAGCTGGAAGGGCCATGGGTCTCCCCATTAATATCTCATAGTGACTCAATTTCCTGGTGGCATTCAGTGAGGCCCTCATACTCATTAATGCTAATTGAAGGGCTACGGGCCACTTTAAGTGGGTTTCAGCACAAATCTTCAAATTTTTATTTTTAAGGGTCCTGTTTACCCTTTCCACTAATCTAGATGATTGAGGATGGTTGGGACAGTGAATATTCAACTTAGTATTAAAAGCTTTACATAGCTCTTTAAACCAATTATTATTAAAATGAGTTCCCTGGTCACTGTTAACAATGCTGGGTATACCGAATTTTGGTATATAATCAGATAACAATTTTTTAATAACTGTGACTGCATCAGCTTTGTGACATAGGTAAGCTCCAAAAAAGCAAGCAAAATGACACTATAAGAGCCGGCAACTTTTAAAATGACAAAACGGATTTAATAAAAGTTAGCGCTTTCAGCGAAGATAGTACTCCACCTTCTTCAGACAAACAAGAGTAATTCATCACAAAACATTTATAAGTAATTAGTAACAATCCAATAACCAATCGAGTAAAAGTGCATTTAAGCTACCTTTTTCCATGACAACCTTAAAGAAATATATTGGTTAAAAAACACTGTAAAAAACTACTGTAAAAAACTACCAGTCCGACTAGGACATGTGACAATACATTCCCACTAAAACAAATGATGAACAAACAAACAATTAAAAGTGATTTATGTAAATCACTATTAAATTAATTAATTTAATCAAATATATCAACAGGAAAATAATAAAGAATATTATGAATTTATGATTCAAATACAATGAATAAAATTCATGAAATTCATTAAATAATGCATCATAGATAAATCATCATAAATAATGAGTTCCCAAATAACATACAAGGCTTCAGCATACATAGGTAAGCTTCCATCCATGCTGAAAACATACACACTACCACCAAAATAAATTGTAAATTATTAGTCTTAGGCATCTGGATGGAATCCAGCTGTATATTAACAAAAGGTCCCCAGGGTGGAGGTAAACATGTAGATTTGCTGTTGGCATGTTTGCTTATTTTATAGTCCAAGCAAATACTACAACTTTTTACATACTGAAGTATCAAAGAGGAGACATGAGGGGCATACGACTTTGGGTAACTTGATTAAATAAAACTGTCTTACCTGTCTGGGCCGGTAGATGATATGTCCTTACTAGGTAAGGTAGCAAAGAGGCAGGTGCCACCAGTCGACTATCCATCACCTGTCACCATATACCATGAGAGGATTTTCTACATCCATCCTTGAGCCACCTCAGAATTTTGCCCTGTGATGCTTCAGCTTGAAAGGCTGACAACTTTGCAAAATCAAATACATCATTACTGTTGTAGTTTGTTACTGTTAACATACAAAAATGTTTACAACAATTTACTACTGCTTGTTTAGCAGCTTGGTTTGCCAAATTATTACCTTTGGTAACAACATTCTGTTCCTTTTGATGTGCATGACATTTGATTACAGACAACTATTTAAGTAACAAAAGTACATCTAACAATGATTTTATGTACCCTGAATTTTTAATTTGATTTGCCGAAGAGGTCAAAAACTTTCTCTCTCTCCAAAGTTGCCCAAAATCTTATACCACTCCGAAAGCAAAGCGGCTGTCTTTTAAAATATTGGCCACCTTGTATTTGGCTAACTCACATGCTTTTTACAAAGCCACTAGCTCAGCATATTTTGCAGAGTGAACACCCTCTAATCTTTGTTGCAACAATATTGTTTCCTCGGTGCAGACTGCTATTCCCAAGATCAACTTTCCTGTTTGATCTCTTCCACATGAGCCATCCACAAGCAGATGCATGTCAGCATTGGGTATTGGAGTGTCCTTTAAGTCCTCCCTAGGAGAAAGCAAATAGTTAGTTAGACACATGCAGTCATGCTCTTCACCTTCTTCCGCAGTAGGCAACTGAGATGCAGGACTTAGAACAGGATGGTGGATTAGAGAAATAGATGGATCAGAAAGAGGTGTAACTTCATATCTAGTTAAACGTGCAGTCAAGAGTGGTTGAGTTTTCATTTTAAGCAAAATAGATGATACAGAATGAAGGACAACTACTGTGAGATCATGCCCAAGCACCAAAGATTGTGCCAGATTAACTAGAATGGCAGCAGTGGCAACTGCCCTTAAACAAGGTGGAAAACTGTTTGCAACAGAATCAAGTGCTGTGCTGTAATAAGCCAATGAATGATAGCTGTCCCCATATTTTTGTGCAAGTACTGCTTGAGCAAATCCATTTTTTTCATGACAAAATAAAATAAAAGGTTTATTATAATCTGGCAACTCCAAAGCTGGGGCAGTAGCTAAATCTTTCTTCAAGTTCTGAAATTAATTTTCCTCTTCACTGTTCCAAAGGAGAGACTCTGGTGTATCCTGCTTTAAAAGATTTGTCAAAGGTTTGGAAATTTCTGCATAGTTAGTAATCCACTGTCTACAGTATCCTGTCATACCCAGGAAAGATCTAAGCTATCTCTGACTAGTTGGACGTGGGGCCTTAGATATTGCATCAATATGAGATGGTAACACTTGTCTGTTAACCTAGGATATTAAATGACAAAGATAACGTACCTGAGATGACCACAGTTGTAGTTTTTCTCTAGACACTTTGTGTCCCTTTTCTGCATGGATAGTCAGAAGATGCAAGGTATCTTGCTGACATTGCTGAAAGGAGTTTGATGCTATTAGTAAATCATCTACATATTGTACTAACACAGACCCAGCCAAAAATGTCATATTCTCCAAATCTTTTTTTAGAATTTGAGAAAATAATGAAGGAGATTCAGTATATCCTTGTGGCAACCATGTCCATGTATATTGCTGTCCCTGATAAGTGAAAGCAAACGGAAACTGACTGTCAGGGTGAATAGGTATAGAAAAGAATGCTGGACATAAATCTATTACAGAAAAGTAACTAGCTGTAGGTGGTATGCAACTCAGTATTGCTGCTGGATTTGTAACAAAAGGAAAAGTAGGTAGTACTGCATTATTAACAGCCCCTAATTCCTTGCTGTATTAGAGACTGATTTACAGGTTTGATTCCCTGCTCTGCGTCTGGCTTTAGAGGATATTGTGGAACTCTGGGGAGAGGTTTTGATGGATTTAATTTTATTTTTACTGGTTCTGCTGATTTCAGTATACCTACTTCATTTGCATGCTTAACCCACAAGTTGACAGGTACCTGGTGTAGTAACTCTCCATTTGTCTGTATGCTTCCAGCAGGCTGCTCCTCAGCTTCTGTTAAAACTGCCAATACATACCCCTCTGATTCTTTTGGAACATTTAGATACACCCCTTCTGGGGTACAGTAAATAGTACAACCCTGTTACATAACAAATCTCGGTACTTACATATTATCGTAACCAGATGTTCGCAGTTGCGAAATTCGCATACTTCAACTGTACCGAGGCCATGAAACGCAGAAAGGGGTTATACAAAGTCCTTACTTGTGCCGAGAAAGTTTGAATTAGCTTCAGGAAGACAAACAATTTAAAAATTGTCTTCCTGATTTACGTGCATTACAGATGCACGCTTGATTTCTCATCGCTGCTATCATTTTAAGAAATGTAATGTGCAAGTACAGATTTCTCCACGGTGTAAAAAGGGTGTAACATCCAGTTTTAAATTCGGTGCCTATACTGTGTTTCAAAATTCACAAATTTCCTTTATTAGGAAAATGCAGAGTAGATGTGATGAAATCCTTTACAATGAGCTTCTCTGGATTCCTGGATTCCGTATTTACTGGACTTTTTCTTCTTTTTTTTAACATATATGTAGTTGGGCACACTGATACCTCTCAAGCGTCCAGATGTATGAATCATGTTTTTAAAGTGTTCCTTGCCAAAACTGATTTCTGAATCATCATCGAGTTTTAATGTCAGTAAATAACGGGGTTGTGGTCAGCCTTGTTTGATTTAAGCAGTGAACATGAAAGGAAACAAAAAAGGGAAGATTTGTGCCAGCTTTGGAAGTTGCTTGCGAGAACAGGTAATGGCAGCAGTGCTACTTCGTATACGATTACATTGTGCAAGTATCGATAGAAATGACCTGTGTATGTATGCAGCTTACTGTGTTCCTGAAACTTAATCAGTGTAAACTGGCAGTAGAAAAGACTTTGAAGATAACTTCTGAGTCTTACATGCAGTCGTTACAGTTGAGGTATGCGAATTTCGCGACCTCGAACATCTGGTTGCAATAATACGTAAGTACCCAAATCTGTTCCTAGTAGGTTTACTGGTGCAGTAGTACTCAAAAGAAAAAAAATGTTTTTCTTCAATCGGACCTAAAGAAATGGGGTTGGGTTCTGAAACGATACGTAACCATAATATTTGTTACTCCAACTGCTTTTACTTTATGCACTGATACTGGTATTTGACTATCTGAAGTCATTTTAGCACTGACCTAGTAGCTCCAGTGTCCACCTGAAATGGGGTTTTCTTTGAATTTATTTTCATCTTAATGTAGGGCCATTTTGATTTATTGGCAGTAGAGGGTTAAGATTCACTTTTGTATTATTTTCTTGAGCTAGTCAATATGGAGCTTCCTGACTCCTTCCAATCTGAGGAGGTGGTGGAGGAAAAACTGCATTATTATAATTTGGTTGCCACTTAGTCCAAGTGTCTTGGACTCTTTGCATTTGGCTGTGTGGGCACTCCCCTCTCCAATGTCCTGCTTCTCCACAATTAAAGCAAGATGTATTAGATGAAGCTGGAGGGGCACTGCCGGCTCGTTCTTGCCAACCAGCTGCATCTTGATCCCCTCAACCAGCACCTTTACTAAATCCTCTAGCAATTCCTCTAACCCTTCCCTTGCTTCTACCTCGACACCTTGGGTTTTCCAGCTGCCTGATTTGTAAAGTTAACAGCTTATCCTCAGTATCCTTCCTTTATTTTTCCTGATACTCTGTACAGTGATTTGCAGCACTTAATAAAGACTCTAAGTCCTTTCCTTGCCAGTCTATAAGCACTTGCTTTATTTGATTTTGTACAGGAGCTTGCAGACCCTGCACAGAGGCTACTGCAATAGCTGGCTTAGCATGCTCTTCTGGGTCTGGTATTCCTGATTGATTAGCAAATACTGTTTTAAGGCTACTCAAATAGTCTGCAAGGGCCTCCCCTTTATTTTGTTTACATGCCTGTATTTTAGAACATTCAGTCCTAATTTGACACACATCTGTAATCTTGTTTAACAATGCCATTCATTTATCTATTACTGCATTCTCTATGAGAGTGAACTCTTATTTCAGCCTTTTCCAGTAACTGCTTTCTTATTTCATCTGAAGTAACTACCCTCAGCAGTTGATTTAAATCTATCAAAGTATGATTGTAGCATAGTATTATAGTTTTTAATTCTTCTTTGAATTTTAATTGATCTTCTCTAATATTTGGAAAATTTTTAGACATAGTATGCAACTCAGCAGGGGTCCAAGGACAATGGTTCATAGGTTCATAGGTTCATAGGTTGGTACTAGGCTATCGGCCCTAGGGCCTATACAAGCCTAGCCATAACAATTCCTTGGCTATTTCTTCCCAGGCCCCTGTCTAGCAGGGTGACTGACATGATCACTGGGGTGAATTTCCTATCTCCCATTCAATTGTCAAGGTTCCTTTTGAAGAGGGCCAAAGAGGCACTCTGCTTGACATGTATGGGCAGTCTATTCTAGAGACTGGGGAGTCACGGGGTCAGGAACCTATCCCTCCAGCATGTTTTGATCATTGTGATGACAAGGTTTAGATCCCTGGATCATGTGGCTCTGGGGGATTGGAATTTCTTTAAGTGTAGCATGTCCAACACCTCTGGGTTTGACATGGCCTTGTATGTTAAGCAGAGATCACCTCTGAGTAGACGATATGCAACAGAGTTTAGCTGGAGATTTTTTAGGCGTTCAGCATAGGGCATCTGCTTTAGGTCTGTGATTATTTTAGTGAGGTATTTCTGCAGCCTTTCCAGTTGTTGCAGATGTCCTGAGAGGTACATACCAAGCGGGACATTGTATTCTATAATGGGTCTAATGAGGGATAAGTACAGTTGGGCAATGACCTCCTTTTTTCTGGATGAAAAGCCCTTAGTGATGAGGTGTGCCACATAGGAGGATTTCCTGACTGTTGTGGTGATGTGGTTATTGAAGGTGAGACCACTGTCCACCTGTGTCCCTAAGTCTCTTATCACACTTTCGGTGTTTAGTGTTCTGCCACCTATGTGGTAATTCACGGATGCATGTTTTTTCCCAAAGGGGATAACAATACATTTCTTGGTATTGACCTTTTGCACATGGCTCTGGCACCAGGCATCTGTTTCTGTAAGGCCCTTTTGTAGAATATCCACATAATTTGGGGATTCAATAATGGCTCCCAGTTTGCAGTCATCTGCAAACTTTGTTAGCCAGAGTCCCTTAGTGCTGGCCTGTACTTCAGAGAAGTAGATGCCAAACAAGAGCGTTCCCAGGACTGAATCCTGAGGTACTCCACTTGTCACTTGTCTGGAGCTGTATTTAGAGTTGGCTACTTTTACAGTGTGGGTTCTGTCAGTAAGCCAGTTGGCAACCCATTGAGTGATGTAGGGATTAATGCCCAGCTTAGTAAGTTTATCTATGATTCCAGAGTGGGGGATGGTGTCAAATGCCTTGTCGAGGTCCAGATAGGCTGTGTGGACCACATTACCCTCGTCCACAGCTCTTGAAACTGATTCGAAGAAGTCAGTCTAGTTCAGGAGACAAGATCGGCCGTTCACAAACGCAAACTGGGTGGGGTCCAGTGTTTGAAGGTTGCCAATGTCTTTGTTTATAAGTTCTATGATAAAATGTTCCATGGCCTTGCAGATCAGGCTCATCAGACTGATGGGGCCATAGTTCCGATGATCCAAGGGGTATCCTCCCTTGTGGAGTGGGATAACTGTAGCTGTGCACCACTCAGTAGGCATGAAGCCTGAGGTGAGGCTATGATTAAACATGACACTTAGGTGAGGTGCCAGTTCATTTTGTAGTTCATGTAGTATGCAGCCTGGGATGTCATCTGGTCCCATGGATGCTGTATTCTTAGCTTTGGTGAGTGCATTTTTTATCTGTGTGGCCCTTATTACTGGAATTTGGCAATCTTTCAGTATTGAGATGAGCCCTTTAGGGGGTGAGAGGGGGTGAAGTTGGCACTGAATTAATCTGCCAGGATATTGGCAATATCCTTGGGATCAGTATATTTAATGCCATTCTGTTGTAGCTCAGAGCAGATCTGAGCATTGCCATTTAGATTCTTAACATAGGTATAGAATGCCTTGTGGTTGTATTTGGAATCTTCGGCAATTTTATTTTCGTAACTAGCTTAGGAGGATTTTATGAGGGAATCTCAACTTCTTACTGAGGCTGCTAAGGGAGTTTTTTGCATCCTGGGATTTTCCTCTTTTCTGCAACAGTTTCTTCCTCTTGTTGTAAAGTTTGATTATGGCAGGGGGACCACCAGATTGGCTTCCTTTTTTGGGAGGAGAGCGTCTTGGTTCTATTTGGGATGGCACGATCCATGCACGAGTGGATATGCTTGTACAGTGCCTTAGTGTAGGATACAGCAGTCGAATTTTCAGTTCCTGTCTGCATGGGTGTCATGAGGTTTGTCATTTCTGACTTGAGTAGCATGAAGTTGGCTTTGGAGAATTTTTTTATGGAGGTTTCCTTACTGGGGGGTGGGGGAGGGATGTGGATGTCTAGGGTGATTAGCTTATGGTCAGATCTGACCAACGAGGGGGTGACCATAGGTGTGGAGCATCGATTTCCCATGTTGGTAATGACCAGGTCTAGGATAATGGAGCCCCTGGTGGGACTATGGATTAGTTGATCCAGGGCATTGGAATTTATGCATTCCAAGAACTGTTGGGCAATGGTGTTGGTACATGAGTAGTTTACCCCAGTTAATGGCAGGGTAGTTGAACTCACCCAGTATTAGGGTGTTTGGTTGTATCTGAATATTTTCCAGTATGTTTAGAAAGGTGTAGTGAGAATCTTGGGGCATGGTGGGGGATCTGTAGCAAGCTACAATTGGGATTGTAGTCTTACCTAATGTTCGTTGCACCTGGAGAATTTCAGACACATTGTGTTGGGCAACTAGCCTGGTGGTGTGAATATCCTTGGTGAATATGGACACTCCTTCACCTTTAGTGTTTTGGTTTTGGTTTGGTGGCCGAAAAGTGTGGTAAGAGTTGTAGCCTGGTATTGCCGGGGTGCTCTCTGGAGCCTTGAACCAGGTCTCAGTTACTGCAAAGATATCAATGTTCTCCATTTTTAGGAGTGCCTCAAGGGAGTGCATTTTGAGGTTTAGACTTCTAGCATTGAGTAGCATTACCTTCAGATTTTGCATGCTTGTACTTGTTATGGTGGTGGTTTTGTTCTTTGAACTTTACATAAAAAAGGCACAATGAACAAGTTCCCTATTGTTAGCCCCCAATAATTCCCTGAGAGGTGCCAGTAGATCCAGAGGTTGTAATCTCTTGTTGTACTCTGTCATGTGATTGTGTATGGTAAGATAAAGGCGTGTCAAATGTTAATGTCCCTGTTGGGGAAGTAGAAGCTATCTGAGAAGGATAGGAAGAAGAACCCCCCTCGACTGCAGATACCTGTTTAGAAGATGAAGATTGAACAGGGGAACCAGTTAGAGATGTACCAGTATCACATGAACTGGGTGTCCAATGGACAGTAGACCGAAAGGTTGTGGTCTGAGAAACAACAGAGTCTTGTACAGGAGGTACCCATACTGGTGCATATGGGGTGAGGGTGCAGTAGCTACTGGAGGATTATCATCCTCTTCAGAAGTTTCTGCTTTTTGGCCTTCCTCAGTTTGTTCCAAACCTGCTAAGACAGGATAAAGGGATCCCTTTTTACTGGTCTGTACTGCCTTTTTCACCTCTTTTACTTGTTGCAACAATTTCTTATTAACATCCTGCAACCCTCTTAATGCTGACTCCTTTTCCCTTTTAAGTGCTTCACTGTATGAAGAATAAAATGCTGTCATTTGTTCCACACTGACTTTGCTTTTCTTTTCTTCCAAAATATCTTTTAATGTCAGCAATTTAGTCTTACCATAAGTTCCATTTAATGGAAATACTCCACCAGCACAATTCTTAGTAAGCTGAAAGCAGTCATGCAAATATTTATAACTTTCCTTCCCATAGTTAAAATACATAAAATATGCAGGTGTTCCCTTTTCAGGGATTTGATCTTGCTTGCTTATCTTTGCTCCCATTTTTCTTATTTTATAAATCAGTAATAATAAAAATGTTAGGCTTATCTTACACCTCCTGGATCCTGGGAGTTCTAAAGACAGAAAATAACTGTAGAAATCCATGCACCCTACAGGGAGGGAAAGGTAGGAAGTCTGTCGGCGTGCAGCAACAGAGGAGAGGTTTTGATCAGGCTTTTCCCACAGGACCCCCGTTGCTTTTGGCCCTGTGCGAGCTCAAAAGTTACAGCTCCAGCACTGAGGTCTGGATAACGGGGCAGATAGCTACTGTGTCCAGAACTGACCATTCTTTCGGACCCTCTGAGGGTACTTTCATACAATCACACTGTTAAGTCCCAGTGTGCTTTGGGCTCATGAATTTTTTTAACAACGTATACCTCTACATTCTATCATGCGATAGGCTCATGAATTTGTTTTAACAGTATATAGTCTATGTCCCAATCATGCTATGGGCTCATGAACCCATTGTATAGTCTACGTCCCAATCATGCTATGGGCTCATGAACCCATTGTATAGTCTACGTCCCAATCATGCAATGGGCTCATGAACTTGTTTTAACTTTATTTTTAACTTTTAACTTTTTCTTCTCTGTTCTCTCACACATTCATACATTGACAGAAATAAAAACATATCTTATACTTCTTACCTTTCATTCTTGAGGGTACTGCCCTCAGCAAAAGATGCTTCCTTGTGTTAATTTGTCCTTTACTGTATGTGCACATACATTTACTATAATCATTTACTGTGGGGTCCTCCCACTATTACGTGTATACCTTACAACCACTCAGTCAAACAAAAACACAGTCATACACTTATACTACAAACACAGTCATGCACTTATTGTACAAACACAGTCATGCACTTACATTTTGCTAAAATTGTCTAAAAAAAGAAAGAAGAAAAAAAACACAAAACAACCCTTTCAACTTACAAAACAATTTCCCTGCCAAGGCTAGTATGTTTGCACACCCTGAATAGCTGCACATCTGAGTCTCTGACTATTGCATACAAAGCAATGTGGAATTCACAGAAAATCTGTGATGGGCCCTATTCCAGAACTGCCCTGCAGCAGTACCAAAGTTCAGATCCAGAGAATGGCACCAAATTATTATAGTCATAAATAAATAACATTAAGAATTTACCTTATATGCTTTTAGTCAGGAACAACACTTCAGGATGTGCAAACAGAAATTGTATTCTTACATCACTGGGAGCCAGTCTTCATAGCCTTGATGAAACATTCTCATTTTACATACAAAAAATGTATTTTTATACATTTTCTTATCAAACTGCTCATGCAGTTTCATTACGTTACAATGACTGTGTCCTATAGAAAACTTTGCAAATGTCCTCACCCCTCGTGATTTTTACCTCAGACTTCACGTGAACACCTTCCTATACATGATCCACCTGCTTCCAAGGGGTCTTGTTTCTGACCTTGGATGTTTCAATCCTGCCCTAGCAACAATGCATTTCTAGCCTGGAGGAGTCATGCTAACAAATTAATTTTATAGTAACTGCAACACATACTATTCTCTCTTATTACATACTAAAATAACGCAGTTTAAAAGACAGCAATTCTGTGGCTTATGAAGCTGTATTTTTCCCAGCCCTGCATGCAAATTATATTTGCTTTTTAACAATCATATTATAGTATCATTAATAAACTGAAATTAATATACATTTTAATAAGCTGGTCTTGTCCCATAACAGGGCACAGGTAGTGCAGAGGCAGTTGAGCCAGTGCTGTCATGTTGGATTCCTAACGTACTGGGCATCACTGCTGCTGCCAGTGGAGTGGGGGCAGGCCGACCCAATGAGGCTGGTCTACCTTGCTGTGCTGTGGAGCATTTAGTGATATGGTACACATGGATGATGCGGTGGTACAGCGGTAGCATTGTCGCCTCACAGCAAAAGGTTCTCCTGTTCAATTCACGGCTGGAGTGCCTTCTGTGTGGAGTCTGCAAGTCCTCCCAGTGGTTGAGTGGCATTCAAAAGACATGCGTGAATGGGTATGCCTTTGTTAAAGGTTGGGCATTGGGCTAGCACCTCAGCACCGTAAAAATCTACTGCCAATCATTAGTGGACCAGAATTACATTGTGGCGACCCCTAACTGGGAAAAGCCGAAAGAAGAAGTACACATAGATGACATGGACACATTTTGATGACACATAATAAAAATAAAAAAATAAAAATAAATAATTAAATAAATAAAATAAAAATAAAATATTTAAAAAATTAACAATAAAATAAAATAAAATAAAAAATAGAAAAAATCATAAAATAAAATTAAATTATAATACAAATATAAAAATATATTTAAAAAAATAAAATAAAATAAAAAAGAAAATAACAAAAGAGAGATAAGGGCTGATTGAGAGAAAAAAAGAGATAAAATTAGTACCATCATATGTGACATACAAAACTGCATTAATACAGTTATACAACTCTATTATCTTAAGTTTTATATTTAAGTCTGCCCTCCTAACAGATACACACTATACTACAGAGTGCTGCAAGTAATCCTTGAAATATGTTTATATTGCACGTATGCGTGTTCCTATTATACAGATTACAGTTTACAGCAGGGTATTAGTGCTACTGGCATAGAGATTTTAATTTAATGTCAATAATATTAAAGAAATAACAATATGGTATAGCTGTGAATTGTGGTATTTGAACCCACAACCGCTGACTAGAGTCTAATATTGGACCATTGCAATTGATCTGTGTTACAGGCTAACGGATTAACACTTGCATTTACAGTTGGGATATGCTTGCTCAATTTGATGCATCTCTATAAAATACCAAAAAAGCTATCTTTAACTTTTAATGCTACAATAACACTTCTCTTCTGCTGCATACATACCACTTGCTCCCCTCAGTCTCTCCAGTCTAGCTCTGTGGGTCAGGACATCACACTAACAATCACTGGCAGCTGAGGAAAAAAACAGAAAAGAACAGAAGACCATTATGCATACCATTCTTGCGTATATTCAGCTTCCTAAGTCTTACAATACTTTCTTGAGTTAATACTTACACAGATGTGGGATGTCCCCAGTCTTAAATTCCTCAGTCCAGTGAATGAGTGTATCTCTCTCCCTCCTCTGCAGGTAATTAAAAGGATGCCTACATTGCTGTCCAGAGCACTGAATATAGTCTGGACTAAACTATCCCATGCCTCACATTTGTACTGGGAGCCAGAATAGTCACTCTGCAGAAGCCTATGGCTGTGATTCTTCACTAGGACTCCAATGAATATGCTGAACTGTTGGACACCCCACCTCTGTGCCCTAAACCTGGCATTTTCCCCACGAACGCCTTTCATATCTGTCTACTAGTGGATCTAGAGCAATACAGACTGATGTTTTCCCACTAAGTCCAGTTATCATATTTACTGGAGTTGTTCATGTTTAATTTCATTGCTATTACCTGCAATGTCACTGGATAAAGCCTGGGCTAAACTGTCACATGCGTCACACTTGTACTGGGAGCCAAAATAGTCCCCCTGCAGAAGCTTGTGGCTTTGATGCTTCTGTCCCCTAAACCTGGCACTTTCCTCACTAACGTCTACGACAGCTGTCTACCAGTGGATCTAAAGTGATAGAGACTGATGCTTTCTGCCAATTCCAGTTATCACATTTACTGGAGTGAGTACAATCATTCAACACATTTATGCGATGGTGCACGGAGACCAGCAGTGCAGAATGAAATAATTACAATTGGAAGATTAATATGATAACACAATAATAATGTCTCATCCCTCATACATATAATTAAGATCAGTTCCAGTATCTAAAGTGTTATAACTGAGAGTGAATATAATGGGAAGTGGAACAACAATACAAGTGTATGGAATACCCTGTATTAGGGCCCAGGACCATGTGTATGGCAGTTCTACACTTAATACCTGTTGCCACAAGAAAGTTGCAATAACAGTTGTTCATGTTTCACCTCATTGCTATTACCTGCAATGTCACAACAGTAAAAAATGATTACACACCCTGTACTATAACCCAAGATGATCTTTTTGCTAGCCCTACAATGTAACCTGCTGCCACAAGAATAGTTACATGACATTCCATAATTTGTTAATCATCCTTAAGTTCTATCTTTTAAGTGCTGCACAATGCCACTTAGCAGGTTTATGCAGTGCTTGGTAGAATTAATTGAATGCATCCGGTTTCTCCAGTTGTCCAGTTTGTGCACTGCCATGCTTCATGCAAATGAGATAAGCGCAGCCAAACCTGCCATTCATTTCCTCCATTCCCATGATTGCACTATGCTCTGCATTGTGCAAACACTGGCCAAAAAAAAAATTAAAAAAAAAAAAACAAGACAGCAAAGGAAAAAAGGACAAGTAGCTGAAATGAGGAAAATGTAATCTATGACATACACATTAGAAAATTATAGTTCACATTGAGATATATCCACAAAGATCTGGATTTGAACTCTTACTCCAATGGAACTTCAGCACACAACATGGGTGCCTTATCCCTCTTTGCCATACAAACAGCTTTGCAGCATAGAACTGAACTCATTCTGCACACAACCAATTGCAACAGCATCCATAGTAATACCAACCATACAACTGTTATTTGTACATTTATAATCTTTGGATGTAGTGCACTCAGTGATCACACAACCTGTCATGATTATTGCTTGCAAATGCATATATATATATATATATATATATATATATATATATATATATATATAAATAACTTTATTTGTATGAAGTTTCAGTGCTTCGAAACCCACTTGGTCGAGACCAGTTGTTTGAAGTTCTAAAACATTGAAAACAAAGTATGGAGATCACAATACAGTGCAGAATGGGAATATTCTCTTTTCCTCACTATAGTGCGATCTTGGAGTTGGTATATTTAAGTAGGGGGTTGTGGGGGGTTCGGGGGGGGGTAACATGTTTTCTGTGTTATTTTTTAGTCAACTGATCCGGCAACTAGGCTTTAGCGAAAGTGCACTTTCGTTGAAATGCACTTTTGCTGAAGTGGACATCAACTTTGTTTGTTTGATGTAACGTATTTTCGAACAGACAAAGTAGATCCATATATATCACTGCTCTGAGTCATTTCCCAATCTGAAGGCATCAGTGTCAAGAGAGAAATGGAGGCAGTTTGGTATCCAAGTCCTTAATAACTCTGGTACCAACTGAGGTATTCTGTGTTGAGTCAGATCCAATACCACTGGTGCCAAAGATCAGATCAGTATGGAAGTCAGTAGTGGAGGAGTTTTATGTCCTTTACTTGGTGCCTTCCCAGGATTTTCATCCTCAAGAATTTCCTTATCATCCTGTCACCATCATGCTTAGTGAGACTGAGATAATCAAGCAGATGCAACAACAGATGATGGTCTGGAAAAATTTCTCTCCTTGAAGATAGGGAAGTGAAGTCTAGGATTGATTGGTTCTAGGGAGAGCCGTGGTCTCATCTAGGAGATCTGAACCAAAGGAAGTTGATGGCTCCAGACAGCATTTCTTAGCCACTTTTGGAGGAGACTTCTCTGGCTATCTAGTCGAACCTCACTCCTTTTCTCCTTTCTTTGTCTATTTTTCTTTATCTTGATCTTTCTCTTTTTCCTTATCTGAACTCTTTTCTTTGGTTTTGGGTTTCTCCTGCTTCTTAGCTGCACAGCAAGAGACTAATGGAATATCTCCTTTCTATGCATGAAAGAGCCACCTTCACACTAGCTTATCCCTTCTGGTTTGGAGAGCTGTTGTGCTGAAGGCAGCACAAGACTGACATTACACATCTAAATGGTCCACGCCCAAGCAATAAAACACTTCTAGTGTGGATTATGAGGTGGAAGTTTATGTCCACACTCTGAGCATTTTTTGAATTACCAGGATTCAGCCATTTTAAATAGTGGCTAAGGTATGAATCTAAAAGGAAAATACAAGTTAGCAACACAATTACACACTAGAGGAATACCTAAAGTTAACTATCGATAAAACTTATGTTTATATATGTATATATTCATACATATAAAGCTGAAACAAAAAATATAATTATTATATATATATATATATATATATATATATATATATATATATATATATATATGTATATCAAGACAGAAAAATCTCTAGGTCAGAGGAGAAAGTCTAAGATAGATGAAATAAAGAATACAATGTATTCCTTTGGAGAGCTCTTCTGACAGTGGCAAACAAGATCTGTTCTGCTATGGTGGAGTACAGACAATTATGGGTAGGGAAGAAGTCAGAGCTCTGTGTCTGAGAAAGCTTCAGAATCAGCACCAAGGTCAAATTCAGTTGGATCCAACAACCCATAGGCTTGAAACAGATGAAAACAGACAACTTTGGATTAGTACGTATGGCAGTATGGTGACCCAGAATAAAGCTTTCTGCATTACAGCCTCAACATCTGAGACTTATTCCTGATCTTTAGTCGTTGTCTTTGTGGAGCGTTTGTGTGTTTCCTCTCTCTGTTTGAGTGTTCTCCATATTCTCTGGTTTTCTGCCAACAACAAGATGGTTCATTGGCAGTACTAAAAACTGTCTGTGAGTATATTTGAATTGTAAGTACTCTTCTGTTATGGCCTAGATTGAGTCTGATAAATGTCTATGAAGCAACAGTTCCATTACACAGCTAACAAATACATAAAATTAGTCCACACTTCTAAAAGTAATAAAAATATAACTATATACATTTAATGTGACCAATGCAGATAAAGAATGAGATATCTAGGTATAGTGAAAACAATAATTAGGTTCTCTATTGAAATATTGGAATTCACTTTGCGGTTTTTGGGATAATGAAAAAAAACCCTGAAAATATCAAACATCCGTCTTCTCCTTTACATTTGTTTTTTACAGGGATGCATGCTCCTCTGCACCCCCTTCCCCACACTTATAAATACTAACTCCAAGAACACCATACCATAAATAAAAGGGAATATTCTGAGAAATCCCAGTCTCAGACTTATTATATGTAAATCTGGATTTTCAGCTATTCGGTCTCCATATCTTGGGACGTGGCAAAGCTGGTACCAAGGTTTCAGATGGTAAGCAGTAATTACACACTACACCTACATGAAACAAAATAGCCTAATTGTCTTTTAATAAAATAAGCATAACACAGGACAAAATGGGTCAGCATGTTGAAAAAACTCACCTGATACTTTGTGACATTTGGCAAGAAGGGTATACTTTTCCCTTTATAATACCCAAAATGTTTCTTTTTATTTCCTCAGGTTGAACTCCGTGTCTCTTCTTCCAGATCCTAGCATGTCATCCATTAGTAGCTTGAAGTGCAAGCCTGCATCCAGACTGTTTGCACCTTTTATATTTCTGTAGTTCTTTGTTAGGGCTCCTACAGAGATGACATAAGTAAGAAAGGGGATGGATCTTTCCCCATGCCAGATGTATAGTTGGGAGTATACATATGTGCAGATAGTTGGATAATGCACTGGTAAGGTAACATGGATGTTTTATCTACAGAAACAGGGTATGCCAAGTTTTTAGGGAATGAAAAGATGAGTTTCTAGGTAGGATGGCTGGGCAGGAGATAGGAGATCTCAAGTTTAGAAGGGGGGGTGTAAGATAATCTAGGTAGTGAAAGTTAAGTATTGTGAAGTTGTCAGAGGGTTGTGCACTCTGGCATGTTGAACAAGGTGGCAACGTAAGAAAGCTTACTGTTGTGGCAACAGTGGAAATGTACTTTGGTAGGTGTAATATAAGGGATAGTTTTGAATGAAAAGAAGAGATGTATAGAGGGACTGCATGTGATAATGCTGAAGGAGGAATAACACAGGAGTATGGGTAATTGAAAGAAAGTAGACAGAGCAAATTTAGGTTATGAGCAGGTATGTCAGAGGACCTTCATCTTCACCCAGTGGTTACAAATGAATCAGTTACCAGGCAGACGTGATGATAAAAGCACGACTATGTTAAATCTAAGATGCTTAATTGTAACTTTTGGTTTAGTTTGAAGTAGAGTTTTATAAGTTACATATGCTATTACTATAAATCATATATGAAAATATGTGACATTTAGGTATTCAATTGTTTTGTGAATGGTGACATTGCAAGTCAAATACAAAGAACATTAAGTAAAAAGGCACAAGTCACCCTTTGTGTTTTAATTTCTGAGAGTTGTTTGAAAAATCTTGGTATTGATTCATTATCTTGCAAAGGTAACTATTAGTCTCTACTTTTATCATTACATCTAATACTGTGGTACAAGGCTTGTCTTCTTCCCTATGAAATAAAATCGCCTTATCTACCAGAGTCAATCACTTCACTTTCCATTGTACTATATCATTGTAGTGTGATTTGCTGCACTCAGTTATTTCAAAAAAGGTGTTGGTGAACAGTTATATTTGATTAATTATATTGCTCTGTTGAGAGACCAAAACAACCTTTCAGCCTGAAAGTCATGGAAAATGAGATTGTTTTTTAATTCCTCCTTGATCTGGCAATCTTGAAACTCAATGTACAGTGTAAGTGTTGGGAGTACAATCCCCAACCTGAAGTGAAGAGCAGGCAGGGAGATTGTATAGGGCATTACAGTTTTATTTTGAAACAGTGCAGTTTTGCCTTGCTGCAGTCAGCAAATGTTAGTTTGGTGACATTGTGTTAGCTGAAGTGTCCCACAAACCATATTGGGGTGGGAAGAAAAGACTAACACAAATTAATTGTAAATATATGTCTGATATTCTGCTGACAACATAGCAATCTGGAGCTTAATGTGAATACAATCCAAGAAGGACAATGTGTCGAGTAAACCTACAACATCTGCATATTGCATGAAAGTGTTTGGAAGACAACATTTCACATTTTTTTTTATATACTGACAAAAAACCCAGTGGTTCAAGTGCAGGGTTTGGGGTACCCTTGCTTTATATACTGAGAAGAAGAGATGTCTGAGCCTAAACTGGTGCAAATAGTCTATAAGCCAGGGTAAAGAAGGGGTGGAAAAAGTTTTAGGCAGTCATCCTGAGTTTTACTACACACTAGCCTTAACTGAATCATCACTTTCTAATTCTAAATATAGCACTTTAATTACACATATAAAACAATGTTTTTTTTCCATAGCTGTTATACTTTGTACCCACCAAAGGGCAAATATTTCTGTATGCTTTAGTTAAAGATATCTGACATATATTCTGTGTACTTCTTGAATATCCTACCCTTTTCAGAAGAAATAGCCTTTGTTATGTTATGTTACTGGGCTTCACTGAGATGTAAAGGATTCCATAAAATCATGAAATATAATGTAAAAAGGTGGGATGATCACATAATAAAACTGCGATTCATATAATATAACAGTTCAGCGATATTTTGGAATAATACTGCAAAATGACGATATAAAATACAAAACAGTGCTGTATGCTTAAGATGGATAGAAAAGTGTAAATGGTGTCATTATCTTGTTTCTTATGAGTCTTAAAAATGATAACGTTTCATTACTAATAAAATGATAGTGCTCACATGAAAGAAGAGAAACGTGGATGGAGCAGTGCAAATGCTATATATATATATATATATATATATATATATATATATATATAAATATATATATATCTATAGTTGCTATGCAGTAGAAGCATGTACTACAGACTCACCCAGGCCATTGCAACACTGCATTTCAAAGTTAAACAAAGCTTTATCATGAATAATAAGCTGCTATTTGACTAGTACAGGGTAAGTAAGGCTATGCTGGTCACTATATCGAACACATATTAGTCTGATCTTAAACCATTGGAATAGGCCTAGCTCCATGCTGAAGGGGGAGTGTGCCCTTATTGTGACCTCA
The DNA here is from genome assembly GCF_019279795.1 of Protopterus annectens. Taxonomy (NCBI): domain Eukaryota; kingdom Metazoa; phylum Chordata; order Ceratodontiformes; family Protopteridae; genus Protopterus; species Protopterus annectens. Next base: position 948,461,873 of record NC_056737.1, on the reverse strand, counting down.
CATTGGGAGA
>NC_056737.1:948446863-948456863 GCF_019279795.1 Protopterus annectens | reverse complement strand
TCCCTTTGATTCCACTTTGAAGATATCACCTTTAGGGATATCCTTGAATTGATGAAGCAAAGGGGGGAATGGTTTTCCCAAGACCCTTCCCCTGATGAATCATTGTTCTTGGAAGTCTTTAATTTTGGCCCAGCATCATCCTGCGTGGTAACACAGGCTGATCCACTTGTCAACCTTATGGCTCAATGGGCATGGAAGATCCTGATGTGGTGGAACCTATTCCCAAGAAAGCAGATTGCATATAAGCTTCTCCCAAGGACAGGAATCATTGGAGCAATGATCATTCTATGGATGCTATGGTGGTAGCAGCAGCTTCCAGGCAAGACCTATCAGAAGAGAGTTCATCCTCTAACAGAGAGTCAGGGACAATGGACAGGTTTGAGAAGCAAGTCTATTCATCAGTAACTTTTGCACTGAAATCACTGAACTACTTAACTCATTTGACTAGATTTTAGAGAGGCTTAACTAAAGAGATTTTCAAGTCTATTTTTACCTCTACTGAAAAAGGATGATTGGATGTGCTCCACAGAGCTCGAAGAAACATATTATCATATCAAAATAGCAAAGCACTCAAGGATATTTCTCCCCTTCTGGTTGGAAGCCAACCATTATCAATTCTGGGCCCTGCCCTTCATCTCACCTGAGCCTCCAGGGTGTTTACCAAGATTATGGCAGTGGTAGCAGCATACCTTTGCCTGCTGGAGATCTATGTTTTCCAATACTTTGATGACTGGCTCCTAAAGGTTACCTCAGAACATCTGCTGCTACACCATCTAGACATGGTGTTCCAATTGCTTCTGGATCTAGTTATAAGGGTAAATCTTCCAAAGTGCCATCTGTTTCAAACACAGGAAATAGATTTCATAGATTGCCACCTAAACACCACCTATCAAATCCTCAGCCTTCCCCCGTTCAGGGTTCTCTCACCCTGACTCATGGCCATGCAGCTATGACATCACACATCTCCACCAGTAAGATTAGCTCTCTGTCATTTGGAACTCAGGGCCTCAATGATTCTAATGGTTCCTTTAGCTAAATTCTTCATGAGGGTACTGCAATGGACCTTAGCAGCACAATGCTCTCAATCCATTCATCCTTTACATACAAAAATAAGGATTGCACCAGTGTGAAGACAGCACATTGCCTTGTAGATTACATCTCCATGGGTAATGAAGGGATGTTTGTTCCATGCAAATGCACCAAAAGCAGTAGGAACCATGTATGCCTCCCTTCTAGGATAGGGATAGATTTTCAAAGGGAGAACAGACCAAGATACTTTGACATCCCTAGAGGCCAGTCTTCCACCAGTGTGTTGCAGTTGACTGTGGTCCTTCTAGCACTGCAGGCATTCCAGGACTTCCTCCTCAAGGGTATGATTTCCATACAAATAGACAACATGGCAGTGGTACAGTACATCAACAAAAAGGGGAGATCTTGTTCTTATCCTCTGTGTCAGGAGGCCATGATAGGCTGTTAGTGGGTGATGTCTTTGCACCACTTTCTAATAACAATGCACATCCTGTGGTCAACCAATATGTTAGCCAGCAAACTGAGTAGAACAATCTTGATGCCTCATGACTTGTCCCTAGATCCATCAATGGCAAACTTATTTTTCAGTGACTGGAGCCAACCTTGCTGCAATCTCTTTGGCTCATATCTCAACAGCAAATGCAGCAGGTACTTCACCTGAGTCTTCTACAAGGTCAGTCACCGAGGGATGTTCTAGTCCACAATTGGCCTCTGGGTTTCCTTTATGCCCAAAATTTATACAGAAACCAAAACAGTACAAAGGCAGAGTAATCCTCGTTGCCCCCCTTTTGGCCCAGATAGACATGGTTTCCCTACCTGTGGCCTCTTCTTGTACATCTGGATGTTGGGATCACTATCCAGATCTATTAACTCACCCATCTGGACTGCTTCCTCCAGATCAGAAGTCCATGAGACTGACCACATGATTCTTCCAATTCTAAATGTAGCCAGAGATGCCAGGCTGTCCCCTGTAATTATAAATAGTCTTGCTGCTTCCAAAAAAACAACCACTAGAAAAGACATATTCAAGAAAAAGGAGAAGATTTTCTATTTGGGAACTATCTAAGGGGCTAGACCCTTTTTCAGCCCCTAATCAATCCAAACTAGAATTTTTATTTGAGCTATTTTATAAAGGATCCAGTTATTATACCATCAAACGTCAGATGGTGACTATTTCAAATTTTCATGCGGGATGAAAGGGCACTCCTGTAGCTTCATTAAAGATTGTGAAGGCCTTTTTGAATGTCTCTTTTCTGTTAAGACCCCTGATCAGAGGCACAGTTCTTCCACAGGTCATTACCATGATGCTGCAAGCTTTGAGCTCTTTTCCTTATGGGCTCATAGCCAAAGCAGATTTGAAGTTTCTAACTTAGAAGACTATTTTCCTAGTAGCAATTATATTAGCCAGATGAATTTCAGAGTTACAGGCACTCTCATGTAAGCCTCCTTACTTAGTTTTCCACAAGGATAGAGTCACCTTCGAACCAATGCATCCTTTATCCCAAAGGTGACATCCGAAATAAATCTTAACCAATCTATAAACTTACCAGTCATCTTACCTAGATATTCAAATAAAGGAGAATACATTTTGCAAATGTTAGATTTCCACAGACAACTCAGATGTTATCTATATAGAACAATAAAATTCAGAAGAGATGATGAGCTGTTCATTTCATTTTCAACACCAAAGTTAGAAAAAGCAGTGGTAAAGGTTACTTTGTCAAGATGGCTGACTGATTGTATCTCTTTTGCTTATCTTAAGAATAATTTGCCATTAATAGGTAAACCTAAGGCTCATTCAACTAGGCACTTGCTGCTTTAACAGCCTTCTCTAAATGACTTTCCATTGATGAAATATGTGCTGTGGCTACTTGGTCCACAGTAAGAAATATGTGCTGTGGCTACTTGGTCCACAGTACACACTTTTGTGTTTCATCATAAGTTGATTGTACAACCCAAATCACATTCTTCTTTTGGTTCCACCATCCTCATGAATGTCCTTCCTTGATACCACCCTGGTAAAATAGCCTGAGAATCTGACCCACCTGTTTAATCAGATGAAAATAGACAATACTGGATATAAAAGTTATGTACTTACCATAACATTAAATCCATGCTGTCTAATTTTCACCTATTTCAAGCTCACTCTCTCCTAACCCCTTCCATATTGTCACTTGTGACTTTGAGATGACTGAACAGACTTTTACCTTGTCTGTGCACAGTCATATGAGACTGTAATCACTCTTGCCTACAAACTGGAATGTTCTGAATCAAAGGACAGTATCTGTAGGATTATCCACAAATGACATGGGGGGGGGGCTCTGAGCTGCTATGGTGGAGTACAGGGAATTATGGGTAGGGGAGGAGTCATTGCTCTAGATCTGAGAAAGCTTCAGACTCGGTGCCAAAGACAGATCTGGTCAGATCTGACAACCCAAATGTTTGAACCAGATGAAAATCAGACAACATGGATCTAATATTATGGTAAGTACAAAGCTTTCATTTATTTCATCTAGATATAGTTTGTGGTTAAAAGGAGTTTGTTAATACCCGGAGATTTATTATTTTTTCCTCATTTGAGTACATTTTCAACTGACAATGTGTTGCTTGATGTTGCTCAAATGGCTCCTAGCTTAAGTGTCCTTGGTAATACCCCTCAGGATGGGACTGCTGCTGTTATTGGCAGGTTGGAAATGTGCAGGGGAAATACGGGGTAGTGCAATCCAGTAGTGTCATATATGTATGCCAGTTACTTCTGTTTTACTGTAATGAGGCAGGACTGCTTGATATCAAACGTTATCACTGCACATGGTGCCAATTAGCTCTCATTAATCCCCCCCCTCCCCCGTATGGCAGATTCATTGACTTTCATGAGGGAAGTAATACATCACTAACAGAAACCTCACCATCCCTCCTAGAATGGTTGAGCCAATTGTTGCCTCTTCTTTCCATCCCTCACTTCCTTTCTTCTGCAGCACCTGAGCCAAAAACTCCAATATCTGGGCTGCAGTCAGGGCTCTGTCTCTCTACAACAGGACCATTTTAATATAGCACAGACCTGCATTTATCTTAAGCAATACTTGTATGCCACTAATGAATCCTTCACTTTGATTGGTCTGTTGCACAAACTGATAAAACACATTTGTTTGACCTACAGAATTTAGCTTGTGTGGTGTATTATATGAATGCATTTTAAAATTCTTACCAGTGCTCACAGAATGTGCTGTGCTTATATAACAAAACCAGTTGGTTAGGAACATTTTATGCTCTAAGTAAATAAATAACAGCTTTCTGTTTCAGAATTGTCACTGCTGCATGTGATTTATGTGGAGCTATTCTGGAGTTTGATACATGCAATGAAAATACCACTAAACACAGCTCTCATTATGTTTTCTTTCCCCTGGTTACAGGTCAGAACATAACATCGTATTAACTTTTAGTGGCTCTCAATAATCATTTTATCTTCTGTAACCATCACTTTTCCTACCACCACATTTTTGGACAAAGCCCTAGTAAATATTGTAATTTAGTCATCAAAACTGTTTCCTTTTTGCTTAGCAATGCCTTGGATCACTGCCAAGGCTCAAATGTATCAGCTTAAAAGATCAACATTAAACAATGATGATGACATAGCAGCTGAAGGTTGTGACCATCTGTAGCCGTATTGTGTGACTGAGATTCTTTCTCCAGGCTGCGTAGAAGTCAGCAATGGAAGATTTTCAACATTCTTTTGTAGCTGATTCTTTACAGCAACAAGTCATTACTCTGAAATTCATTGCCTCTTCTTAAATCACCCTTTTTTGTTGCTGTTTATTAACCAGATGTATTTAGAATGGGTTTTGGTTGAAAAGGGTCCAAGTACCAGCTCAACCACTTAGTCAACAAATATAAAATAAAATAAATATGTAAAGAGGCAGAGACAATTTTCATTGGTGACCAAGGGAGAAGATCACCACATTTTAATGTATAATTATTCTTTACAAGTTAAAAAACAGAACACTTTTATACTAGCCCAAAGGTTCCTAGAATTTATAAACTCAAATGCTATGGAACAACTTGTTACCACTCCCACAAGAGGGGAAAACATACTGGACCTGATCATCACCAACATGGGGACTCTATGCTCCAGACCAGAAGTGTATCCCTCACTGGTAAGATCAGACCATAAACTAATCTCACTGGATATTCACATCCCGACCCCACCCCCTGCCCAGAAAACCGCAGTGAAAAACTTCTCTAAAGCAAATTTCACACTCCTCAAAACTGAGGTGGAATCCTTCAAAGCCCCCATTATAAACGCATTCTATGAACACTTTCAGGAATGCATGGATCATGAGATCCCAAATAAAACCAAGACCCAATCCTCCAAAGGCAGACGTCCTGTCTGGTGGACCCCAGCCATAAACAAACTATACAACAGAAGGAGGAAGCTACTAAATGATAGAGCAAAATCACAAAAAGGGAAGGCATCACTGATCAGTATTAGCAAAAAACTACAGGCACTCATAAAATTATCTAAGGCCAGCTTCGAGAGAATAATTGCACAGGACACTAAGGATAAACACAAGGCTTTCTTTAGTTATGTTAGGAACCTGGGTGGTAATTCCCAGATATGCTCAGAATTAGTCCAAAATGACAAAAAATACACCTTACCCACAGACATTGCCAACATCCTAGCTGACAGGTTCAGCGCAAACTTCTCCCCCCCTCCCCACCAAAAGGGCAAATATCTATCCCAGCAGAGTGCTGCCCCCCTGACATCTCAGATGCTCAGGTAAGAGCCGCCCTCTCCAAAGCAAAAAACACAGCATCAATAGGACCAGACGGTGTCCCGGGCTGCGTCCTACATGAACTCCAAGAAGAGCTAAACCCAAACATAAAACTACTGTTCAATCTCAGCCTTACTACAGGATATGTGCCCAAAGAGTGGCGTACAGCAACAGTGGTCCCTCTCCATAAAGGTGGTGCCTCAACGGATCCTGGAAACTATCACCCCATAAGCCTGACTAGCTTGGTTTGCAAAGCTATGGAAAGGATCATCATGGACCTCATAAATAAAGATATTGGGGACCTACAGACATTGGATCCTACCCAGTTCGGCTTTGTTAAGGGCAGATCCTGCCTCTTAAACCTGGTTGATTTCTTTGAAACAGTCACCAAGGCCATTGACGAATGGGAAGGTGGTCCACACAGCCTACCTGGACCTCGCAAAGCCTTCGATACAATACCCCACTCGGGCATTATAGATAAGCTCACCAGCTTAAATATAAACCCCTATGTCACTAGATGGATTGCAAACTGGCTCAAGGACAGAACCCACATGGTTAGAATTTCTGGAGCCAAGTCAGACTCCAAACCAGTTACAAGTGGTGTCCCACAAGGCTCAGTCCTGGGACCTCTCTTGTTCGGTATATATTTCTCGGAGGTACAGGCCAACACAGAAGGACTGTGGCTGACCAAGTTCGCAGATGACTGCAAACTGGGTGCCATAATCAACTCTCCAGCCGACACAAGCATCCTCCAAAAGGGCCTCATAGAAACAGACAACTGGTGCCAGAGCCATGGCCTCAAGCTAAATGCCAAAAGTGTATAGTCATCCCCTTTGGCAAAAACAAAGTGCCCACAAATTACCACATAGGTGGTAATCCATTAAGTACAGAAGAAGTAATTAGGGACCTGGGGACCCAAGCTGATAGCAATCTCTCATTTGACAACCACGTGGCCAAAGTGGTTAGAAAAACATTTTATATAGCCCACCTAATCATGAAGGGATTCACATCTAGATCAGGGGAGGTCATCGTGCCTCTTTACTCATCCCTCATCAGGCCCATAATTGAGTACAATGCCCCTTTTGGGATGCACCTTACCAGACACCTGCAGCAACTGGAAAGGCCCCAAAAGTACCTCACCAAGAGGATCAAAGGGCTCAAACAGATGCCATATGCTGCCTGGTTAAAGAAACTCCAGCTCTACTCAGTGGCATACCGCCTGTTCAGAGGTGATCTGTGCCTGATGTATAAAGCCATGTCCAACCCGGAATTAATGGACATGCTGCACCTCAGAAAATCCAAATCCCATCGAGCTACACGCTTGAGAGACTTGAACCTCAGCACTGAAATAAATAGGACATGCTGGAGGGACAGATTCATAACCCAGAGGCTCCCTTCACTCTGGAATAAAATCCCAGTCCAGGTTAGGCAGAGTCCCTCATTGACTCTCTTCAAGAGGAATCTTGATGAGTGGATGGGGGATCGTAGGTTTACCCCGGGTATCACTTCTGTGTCACTGTTAGACAGAGACACAGTATACTAACCTCGAAAAAGGGCATAGCAAAATAAATTTAAAATGGGTGGCGAAAGCCAAACACATTCTGGCTAGGCTTATAAATGCCCTAGGGCAGATAGCCTAGTATGAACCTATGAACCTATGAACCTATGAACCTATGTTGCAAGCAGGCTGACTTACAAAAGTGCATTTACAATGAAGAGACCAGTACAACGCATTCTAATAAGGTGAGTTGTAAACATGTATGTCTAGTGAATTAATTTAATTTACAATAATACATTTATGACATTTAGTGCTTACTAAACAGTGCATTGAGTTCAACCAGTCTTCCCTAAATATACACCTCCAATATAATGCAAAAGAAAGGCTTTCCAAGCACCTAGGCAGTTAAATATTTTCACACGCTTTAGGACACAGTAGGTCATACTCTGGCTGACCTGTAACGTAAGAGGAGAGATACAGGCAGTGTAGCAGAGTGGAGGACAGATAAGTGAAGACGAGGAGGGCTGTAGCTGTATAATAAGAGGGATGGACAGAAAAGGAATGGTTAAAGCATTAATTCGTACTGCGTCTGCGGATCATGATTATGTAGGTAAAGAGTGAACATGCTCATGAGAATAGGAAGAAGCACATTATGTTGCACCATATTTACATTGGTAAGGTCATGTAATATGTTCCAGTATTGATACTTTGAGTGTGGAATAGTACTGACCATATCTAATGGGATATGGAAAAGATTTTGTTAAGATAATGATATCATTAATACAGACAGAATCATCATGTCTGTTGCAAAGTTTGCCACCACTAACTTAGAAACAGGTGATGACCGGAATTCTGTTGCAGGCAAGGTATTAGTAGTTATGGAATTGCAAGTATTTCCATTGAGTAACTTGGGAGAAAATTGAGCTGTCAATTGCTTTTATTCTGCTCTGGACCACAAACAATGCATATTTCAAAAACATGTGACAATAACAGTTACTAAAAGGGGAGACAACAGCAATATTTTCTCTCTCTTTTGTGCCATGATCAACCTTGCGTTGGTTACTGGACAAAGTGAGTAAACTATTGTTACAAACAACATGTATAGCAGCATAATTTAAGAGATTTGTGTCCTTGTTTCATCTGTGATATTTCATCTTTTCTATTAAGAATGTCAGGGAGCTGATTACCTTCAGCACACTATTTTGTGAAGTTAGTCAAGGGTAATGTCCTAAGCCAAAGTTTTTGGTGCTACTTAAAAAACATAATAATTTTAACCAAACTGGAACTCAAAAACAGACTCATTCATACCAAGTTGCAAAAGAAGGAAATCAAAAAGAAATGCACCTAGACAATGCTTAAAAATAAGGCAATATGTATCTAAATTATGTAAACATCTGAAAACTGTTTAACAATGTTACTTTACATTCCGAGAATGATTTTTAACTTTCAACTTTAATGCATTTCAATGTTTGCTTATCACATTCAAAGATGTGCTAATGGAAGATGTTGTTACATAACATTTTACTAAAACAGATACAATCATAATCATAGACCTGTTCTCCATTGTGATGACTCATATTCTTAAACATATTGCATACCCACATAAAATAGTTGTGCACACTGTTTTGTATGTAGCCATATAATTAGCATGATTCATAAAGTTGAATCTCATTAATGAAATGCCTATACTGTAGCTTAAGCAATCTCATAAACTGTCCTTATGTATACACAGGGCCTACCAGTGAACAACATAGAGCAGTCTCAGGATGCCACAGAACTTGGTATGCAAATTTTATGCAGTGTGATCTCAATGCTTTATCATACTGTTGTGAAAGCAGAACAAGCAAGATTTTGTATGGAGCTGATAGGTCAGAAATGGTCCAGAAGTGGAAGCTGCATTGTTTATTATGTTGTCATGGTGCAGTCTTGGATACTGTGCAGACTAGAGATGCCTGATGCCACAGTCTGATTGAATGGGGTAGACAGCCATGGTGACTCATGTTTGTGACAACTTTAAATGTGTCTGGTTTTATTCCATCTACATTTGCTATTCCACCATGGACAGAGTAATAAATATTTATTTCAGTCTGATCGATATCAAACTGTTGACTGTACAGATAGCGAACATGCAAAACATCAAATCAGAAATAAAGATAACACAGATGGTAACAACCATCAGCTATGTTGAATTAGGCAGCGATAAGACACCGACTCGAACTGTATAAAATCTTTAATAAAACACTTCCAAAACTTTGAAATAACCACGTTAAGCGCTTTCATCTGCTAAACATGCAAACTTCATCTGAATGATGGAGTCTGCATGTTTAGCAGATGAAAGCACTTAACGTGGTTATTTCAAAGTTTTGGAAGTGTTTTATTAAAGATTTTATACAGTCCGAGCTGGTGTCTTATCGCTGCCTAATTCAACATAGCTGACGGTTGTTACCGTCTGTGTTATCTTTATCAAATCAGAAATTCTGAAAGTATATAACTACAAAAAACATAAAACATATAAAATATATATTTTACTGGGGGACAAGCCCACTGCAAGCCCCGCGTGGGGGTTGCACTCCACATACCCCCTGCTAATTATATGTACCGACTTTGAGATGACACTACAGCTGGGAAAGGGCAAACCCCACTTCCTACTGTGGTGAGATCTTAAACAGCTCCTCCCACATTTCAGTGTTCCAGACTTTCAATC
>NC_056737.1:948401863-948441863 GCF_019279795.1 Protopterus annectens | reverse complement strand
CACATATATATATATATATATATATATATATATATATATATATATATATACACACACACATATATATATATATATATATATATATATATATATATATATATAAGAAAGTCATCTAACCCTGCTGCAGTGTCATGTTTCACTCTTCTTTCTGCTTCCACTATCTCCTCTGCCACTGTGGCTTTTCATGGTATCTTTTCCCTTTGCTCTTCTGTAACTGTTTTATCTTCAGAGTTCTAAACTCCCAGTTGCTTACTGGTATACCCTGACATTCAGCATATTGTCTTGTATAATATTCCCTAAAAGTCAGTCTTATATATTAATTGTGAGTCACTATTCTTCCTACTTGATCTTTCAGTTTTTAAATTATACACTTTTTTCTTCAGCTTAAACAACCACAGAATCCACCTGTGGTCCGCTTCTCCCATCATCAACCACAAATTCCATTGTTTAATTAACTCAGCCTCTTCTTAAGTTAACAAGGGTAATTCATTTGCTTTTACCTTTTAGCTTCCATTTCCCCCTTGTGTCACATTTACCACTCCCATTGCAATCATTATTTGAATCACAATAAGTTTGGCCTCGGTATCATATATCAAACTCATACTTTAGGTTCCCTTTTTTCTCCATAATTTCTACATGTAATGCTGCTAAGGACTCTCTGTGGAGCTCGTTCCTACCAAAGACATCCTTTATTAGTTGATAACCTCTACTTCCCTTTCTTCCCCCTCCACCTATAGTGTGTCCATCTCTTCTCGATCTTCCCCTTATCTTGATAATAGAGACCATTGCATTGTCCAACAGATTTATTTCTTTTACCTCTACACTTCCTACCTTATTGAGCATGTTGTTCAATGTAAGGATTAAGGTCGTCCTACTTCACCTCCTCAGGACTCTCGAGAATGTTGGTATTTACTTCTGCCCACAAACTCCCCCCAACTATCTACCCATCTTAACATTTCCATCCATTCCAGTAGTCTTAAATTGCTTTAGTGTGGTATTCTTATTTCCACAACAATCTGCCTAGTTTGTCATTCAGAACCAAGCTAAACACTCCTAAAAACAATGTGCGTTTTTCATCCCTCTCATGGCTTCATTCTGGCTGAGTACTCACTGAAAGAGCTCCTCATCATTTGTATTGGGGGCATAAATGTTACCTATCAGCCAAGACTGGCATTAATTATACCACTCCACAATATCTGCCTCCCTTCATTATTCATCTTATCTCCCTAAGTAGTTATCTGCAGTGTCTTAATAAACAGAAACATCACCCTTTTACTGCTTCCTCCTGCTTTATGGTCCTCAAATATAGTTGGGAATGTCTTGTGCTGAAACTAATATGTCTCGTAATTTTCAGTTTTGTTTTTTGCAAACCTCATACCTGACAACCTTCTTTTTGTAACGTTTGCAGAAATCTATTTAATCTTTTCTGGTTGGTAATATGTCCCACATTCCAAAACCTTTTGAGCTATTGCTTCACGTTGTCAGCAATGAACAGTCCCCCCCCTCATGTGTATTTTCTAACTGTGTCATCCAGGCTGGGGATAGTCCTTAGACAAAAAAGAATAGGAGAAGAAAGAGATTGGTGCTGATTCAATAAAGCCTACATGGTGCTAAAACCGCAGTAGCATGCTGATTTGTATTCATTAAGCAGCTCTACATACAGTTTAGAGCTGCACAGATCCTATAAACATTATGGCATGCTGATTACAGCATAAGCAGCTGAATTGTAATCAACCAGTCCAAGATGGAGGAGCTATTCAACAAGCTATAAAGCAATCGTATGCATTCAGTGCAGGTTTTCGTCTTGATTTCTAAAACCTATTGGAATACAGCCATGGAAGCTACTCTACACAGAGAGAATGCTAGCAGCTGCTGTTGCTCTTCTGCATGTGTATGTTCAACAGGCCCACGTCTATGTTGCTGCTGTTCCTGCTGCTAATAGACCTCACCAAAGAAGGAGAAAGTTGTTTAGACCCCATTTAACATTTCATGGTTTGCACAAGGTGGAAATTGTAGAGCACTACAGGGTGGACAGAAACACACTACAGGAACTCTGCAACTTCTGTTGTCCTTAAGGGAAAACCAAGGAGAATCAATATCCTTGGAACCTAAGGTATGGGTAACACTTAGAATATTAGACACAGGAACCTTCCAGAAACCAACAGTGGATATGCTGGGGGTGTCACAGGCATCAGCATCCAGGATCCTACATCAATTCATGAATAATATGCTACAGCATGCCAGTAACTATGTACATTTTCCCCACACACCTGAGGACAGAGCTACAACTATGCAGGATTTGTAACCTGTAGCACACATTCCTGAAGTCCAGGTTACCAACGACCACACACACCTTGAGATCAAAGGACCACCCAGAGAATAGGGAGGGGTATACATAAACAGAAAGGGTTTCCATTCCATTAACTGCAAGATCATGTGTAACGCTAAGGGAATAATCCTGAATGTGTGTGCTGGCAACCCTGGCAGTTACATGACTCCTATATCTGGCACAACTCTTACATGTACCAGAGGGGTTTTGGGGGGGAATATCCCACAAGATCATTTACTGGATGATGCAGGGTATATACTCAAACCATGCCTGATGATGCCCATCAGAAATGCACACACAGGCAAACACACACACAAACACACACACACACACACACACACACACACACACACACACACACACACACACACACACACACACACACACTCTATAATGAGACACATGCTCAAACAAGAAATATTATAGAGCGTCTGTTTGGACTGCTGAAGTCTGGTGCCTAGATCCATCAGGGGGAGCCCTGCAGTACAATCCCAGTACTTGTGCTGAAATGTTCACTGTCTGTGCAATCCTTCACAATATTATCCTGTGAATACAGCTTTAACAGGAACACTGAAGGGAAGGGGCACACATCCCACCACCACTGACAAGGTCACCACAGCCACGTGGAAGTGAGGATTCAGAGGGAGAACCACCAACCACTGCGGGTGTAGATAGATGTAGGCGAGCACAATATGACCTTGTCTTGGTCAAGAAGAAATGGATAGAACACATGCTCACCACCTAATGGGGTACAACTTTCATCCTACGCACATACATAAAGTAAACTTGATGTCAGGCAACGATCACAACCTTTGCTTACCCATCTTGACCAATGGATGGGAGATCGCAGATATACCCCAGGGATTACCTCAGTGTCACTGCTCAACAGGAACCTATGAACCTATGAACCTATGAACTTAATGGCTGTGTACTGCTAGCATCACACAGAGTCAGCCCCCCAAATTAAAACACTTGTAACTGCTGGACTATCAAGGCAAGTGTTGAACCTGGAACAGGAAAATAAATGGTGAAGAACAAAAATGGCAGATCCTTACATACTGTTACCTGCTAATGTACCTAAGTAGAAGCTGGGTGAGTTTTACAGCAATTACATCAGTATGTGACAGCACTGACTTATGTCAATAGATGTGTTCTGTATCAACTAATAGACCTCATGCATCAAAGATACACACAATAAAAAAACCTATAAGAAAGCAGGACAATTTTCAAATGAATATCACAAACACAAGTATACTAAGCACTCAGTCAGCTATGCACCCTGGGCATAAGATAAAAGACTTATGTATCCCTGAATCTAAAAGATAGAATCAATTATATGGCACAGTTATCATCATTTGCACAGGGTGTGGTTTGGTTGTGGTGGTGGTGGGGTGGTGGGGGGGCAGGAGATCTAGGCTGATACAAAAGGTAGTGAATGCATGTGCATAAAAAAGAGAGGCCGAATATTAGATAAATTAGCAAATTGGCACTGAGACAGAATGAGCTGTAAGCCTCACAAATGACCCATGTACCTGTTATGTGTGTTTGTCTGTATGGGTGCTTAAGGTGAAATGAGTGTGAGTGTCTGCAAGAATGCAGCCAAGCTCTTTGCTAGCTCTACATTCTGGCATGGTAGTCAGATGTGAGCCATGCATGGTAGAGGTAACAGTTCATCATTGTCATACCCGGCTGTGAGAACTGGCTCTGCCAGGAGTTGCACTGATATGTCCATGCCCATAGTCAGAATTGCTGCTGCTACCTGAACATGACTGATGTCTGCTGGATGAGCTTTCCTCATGAGTACACTTAGGGCCATGACCCCATGGCCCACCATGTCTAAATGTGGACACCTCTATCACTGATGGAGCAGTGGAAGTGTTACCATTATGGGATCATGATCAGGCATGGCCATGTCGGCTAACATCAGATGATGTGGCTGACCTACACCCACATGGATGCTTTCCCCTCCCAACAGATGTTCCATCACAGATGCTGCCCATTCCATCATGTCATTCACCTGATCCATTGAATCAACCACATGATGGAGGCAATCACACACATCAGCCTGTGTCACATCTACAACTCTAAACATGTCCTCAGAGGTCCTAGTGGAACATGTCCACACCTGCATGATGGCCCTAAACATATGTCAAGTGACACTTAGTGACACACCAGGATCAAGTGAACGGTGGACCGCAGGCTTCCTCTAATCACCCATAAAAACTATCCTGTGTGGCATGTCACCCACACTTTATCTAAAGCCAGAGTCAACTGGCACTGAAGCCACAGTAACTACACTACCCTGATCAAGTGACGACCCTCAATACGTCCAATATCTGAGGGTTCAGTAGAATAGGTATGCTAAGGCCTACTGACTTTGTCTGAAGGAAATACAGAGGATGGCTGAATGTCAACCTCAGTGTCATATTAAACCTCTGCAACCCCCAACTCTGTTTGGTCATCAGCATCATCAGAGTCTATCAATACTATGACATAAGGTGGTAAAAGGCCTACATTTCCACTGTCAGGATCACCTGTGATAATAATTGATTTTCAAATGCCCTTCCTTGCCCTCTCCACCCCTGTAAGGATCTAGACTGCTGGTTCCATTTGGTGCTCAAATACAGTTGTGTTACCCCTGTGGCTCCCTCTATTCTACTAAAACCCATGCATCCAGCCTCTAAATTGAACCACCTAAAAGGAGATTCTACAGTGCTTCTTACCCACATCAGCCTACCCAGCACCTAGGATTTTTTAAAGTCTCAAATACAGCCATGTTACCTCTGTGTCTCCCTCTGTTCTACTAAAATCCAGGCATCCAGCCTCTGAATTGAACCACCTAAAAGGAGATTCTACAGTGCTTCCTACCCACATCAGCCTACCCACTACCTAGGATTTTTCAAAGTGTATGTAACCCTGTATTATGAACTACTGTCCCTGTAAAGCTTTGTCATATTACTGTTATACTTTACCAAGTGTCCGATCGCTAGCAGCCTAATACAGCTATATACTCTCCGAACTTCTCCTATCCCATTTCCTAGGCTGCCCGTCCTTATCCTGTAGCTTGCTCTTAGTCTAGCCACTAGGAGGCAGTACACTTCCTTGCTGGCCCTTCACCGAAGTTAATATTTCTTGCACCACATTACTAGTGTATCACATAGTTCAAACCGAACCAAAGTTAGCCTACAGCTCTCTCTCTATCAGGGTACCCAGTGTGAGATACCTTACCCCAGTGACTTCTTGCTTATCTCTTTATCTAAATAAATAAGGCCCCATCTCCTTCCCCTGTTGCTTTACTTACCTTCTAACTGCTCCCTGCTCACTGATTGTTTCTTGCTGGCTTCTTTTGTCTCCTTTGGCTCTATCCACTCCATTTGCCCTACAGGCTCACTCTGCTCCCCTAACCTGCCCCCTATTCCCATCCGCTCCCACTATTCCTACACTTATTCTAGCCTCAAGTCCCCTCCTCTTCCAATCAACCAATCCAGTCACATCTCATCATTATCCCCTCCCCTTCACTTCCTCCAATACTTAATCACCCCTCCCCCATCCCAGCCCATAAGGTCCCATAGTCATTACTATACTCCACCCTGTTACCCTCTCATAGCCCCCTATCATCCAACTTCTTTCTTCACACATACCTTCCAACCATTCACATATTTCTAAATCATACCATGTCTTCTCCACTGTCTCAAATCCTTCTCTCTTTCACCATACTTCTTCTAATTCCTCTATACCATGCTACCTCTTATTCCTCCCACAAACTACCCCCCTTCTTTCCTATCCCCCACCATCACCACCAACACACATCCTCACCCCTCCAGATCCCACTTTCACACCATATCATCCTTTGTACTTCAACCAAACCCACTTCACTACATCAAGCTAAAATGTTTTCCCTCTCCAATAAAATACCAAATATCTAAAGCTATATTACACCTTCCACAAAACTCAAAGATTAAAACTTAAACCCCTGCTCCCATTCCCTTTTAACTGCCTATGCTTAGCAGGTGACATACCCCCCAACCCAGGCCCTACTACCAACAACATTCTAACTCCCCTTACTGCTACCAATATTACCAACCCTAAATTTCTCAAACTCCTGACCATCAATGCCCAGATCCTAAAAAACAAAATAGCCCACTTCCATGCCTGGCTATACCATACCCTTCCTGACATAATAACTGTCTCAGAGACATGGCTAAAACCAAGTATTTCTGACTCTGAAGTCCTTCCCCCTGGATTTCAAGCTCTCAGATATGACCACCTAAATAGGAGGGTGGCCTAATGGTTAAGGTGTTTGCCTTACAAGCACAAGGTGCAGGGTTTGAGTCTCACAAGGGATAATTGGCTAGGCTTAAAATGGCTCGCAAGAGCAGTTAGCTTAGTACTAACCTATGAACCTATGTACCTAGGAAAAGGGGAGGAGTAGCCTTCATCTACTCTAGCCTACTCTCCATCACTCCCTACCAAAACCCTATACCTCAATTCAACAATGCTGAACTAGTCATATGAATACTCAAAATAAATAACTATAAAAGCATTTGTGTTCTAGCCCTCTACATCCCCCCTAGAAATAATACTTCTACACTCGAGGACATTCTACTATGGGCCTCAACCAATATTAAATTTGAGACATACATCCTAGGAGATGTAAACTTTGACTGGAACAAAATGAATTACAATAATCCCACCATTTCAATCAATCTATTTAATTTCAGTCAACTTACAAATACCACTCCCAGACCCAATAAAAACAACCCCCCAGGCTTCATACTTGACTAGATCCTAGTCTCTCACCCAAGTAAAATCTCCCATAGTGGCACCTTACCAGACTTCATTAGTGACCACTTGTCAGCTTTCATCCATAGAGCAACCCCCACCACTCCTCACCAACACCAACATATCCACACACGAAATCTCACAAACTTTAACCCCACAACTTTCTTTAGTTCTCTCAAACTAATAAACTGGGACAATCTAAAAACTCTTCCTCTAGACCATGCCATTAAATTCTTCAACTCAAACTTCTTAGATACCCTTAACTCCCAAGCCCCTCCTAGAACAAAATGTATGAAAACCAATTCAGCCCCTTGGCTTACTAAAGACACCAAAATACTTATGCAACAAAGGGACAAGACCTGGAAAATCTACCATTGCAATAAGCACCCTGACACCCTTCTTAATTATAAACAACTCCGTAACCTAGCCAAAAAACATATTATACAAGATAAAAAAATAATACTATACCAAACTCCAATCTAATCATTCCAAAAACCCCAAACAATTCTGGAATTCCATCAACTCTCTTCTCAACCCAGGTACCAAAATAAATCCTTGCCCTGACACTAGTAAGTCTGACCCAGAAATAGCCACACTGTTCAACTCCTTCTTTACTAACTTCATAGCAGAACTCATCAATACCTTCCGAAACAACTCCCCTCCCTACTCAAACCCCCTCCCCAACCAACCATCCCTTTCTCTTCTCCCATCTTTCATCTCAAACCCATGTCCACCTCATATATAAAAAAACTCCTCTCTAAGCTTAAGCCATGCTCCAATGCCCCTAACAACATGCCCTCACTCTTGCTAAAACTTGCAGCAGACAGCATCGCCACTCCCATTAGCATTCTCATTAACAGATCCATACAGGAATCTTATGTCCCCATCTGTGGCATGCAGCCTTTATCTTACCCCTCCATAAAGGAGGAAAAAATAATAGCATCTCCAACTTCTGGCCCATAGACATTCTCTCACCTATTTGAAAGATATTCGAAAAATGCATCCATCTCCAGCTCATGCCTTTCCTTACCAATAATCAACTCCTCTCCCCAACTGAACATGGATTCCATTCTGGCCACAGCACAATAACTGCTCTTATCTCTTTCCTAGACATAGTAAACCATGCCCATGACTCTGGAGAACTAGCATCTACAGTCTTTGATACTGTCTCCCATTCCCACCTCCTAAACCACCTTTCTAATCTTAATCTCTCACACAACACCCTTACCTGGTTCAGCAGCTACCTCTCTGACTCATCTCAAGCTGTGAAATGGAAAACTGGTACCTCAACCTTCCTTCCAACCCCAACCGGAGTACCCCAGGGATCCATACTCGGCCCAATGCTCTTTAACATCTTTATTAATTAATTCCACACAGCCATTCCTAACACTAAGATAGTTCAATATGCAGATGACTCAACTCTAGTCTACTCTGCTTCTAACCTCCCTGAACTCCAAACAAAAACTCAAAATGCTTTTCTACTACTGAGAACTCACCTCTCTCTAAATGCCACCAAATCTAAAATTCTACTATTCTCTCCCTCTAAATCTTACCCTCTTGACAAACCTCCTTCAATATTATCAGTCATGCCAACTCCACTATAGAAGTTGTTCCTTTTGCTAAACTTATTGGGGTCATTATTGATGAACACCTAAAATTCTATACCCATATTCAGCCAAATATTAAGAAACCACATCAGAAACTTGGCATGCTTTATAGAAACTCCCACTTTCTCTCTCCTTCCACAAGACAGACACTCACCACTACCTAATTACTACCATTTCTGATGTATGGTGCTCCCCTACTAACCAACCTATCTTCCTCCATCTCTTCTAAACTAGAAACCTGTTACAACAAAATCTCAAAGTTTACCACCAAGTCCAAGTACTCTACCCACCACTCCATACCTCTCCAACTTCTTTCTTCACACATACCTTCCAACCATTCACATATTTCTAAATCATACCATGTCTTCTCCACTGTCTCAAATCCTTCTCTCTTTCACCATACTTCTTCTAATTCCTCTATACCATGCTACCTCTTATTCCTCCCACAAACTACCCCCCTTCTTTCCTATCCCCCACCATCACCACCAACACACATCCTCACCCCTCCAGATCCCACTTTCACACCATATCATCCTTTGTACTTCAACCAAACCCACTTCACTACATCAAGCTAAAATGTTTTCCCTCTCCAATAAAATACCAAATATCTAAAGCTATATTACACCTTCCACAAAACTCAAAGATTAAAACTTAAACCCTGCTCCCATTCCTTTTAACTGCCTATGCATAGCAGGTGACATACCGGTCAACCCAGGGCCTACTACCAACAACATTCTAACTCCCCTTACTGCTACCAATATTACCAACCCTAAATTTCTCAAACTCCTGACCATCAATGCCCAGATCCTAAAAAACAAAATAGCCCACTTCCATGCCTGGCTATACCATACCCTTCCTGACATAATAACTGTCTCAGAGACATGGCTAAAACCAAGTATTTCTGACTCTGAAGTCCTTCCCCCTGGATTTCAAGCTCTCAGATATGACCACCTAAATAGGAGGGTGGCCTAATGGTTAAGGTGTTTGCCTTACAAGCACAAGGTGCAGGGTTTGAGTCTCACAAGGGATAATTGGCTAGGCTTAAAATGGCTCGCAAGAGCAGTTAGCTTAGTACTAACCTATGAACCTATGTACCTAGGAAAAGGGGAGGAGTAGCCTTCATCTACTCTAGCCTACTCTCCATCACTCCCTACCAAAACCCTATACCTCAATTCAACAATGCTGAACTAGTCATATGAATACTCAAAATAAATAACTATAAAAGCATTTGTGTTCTAGCCCTCTACATCCCCCCTAGAAATAATACTTCTACACTCGAGGACATTCTACTATGGGCCTCAACCAATATTAAATTTGAGACATACATCCTAGGAGATGTAAACTTTGACTGGAACAAAATGAATTACAATAATCCCACCATTTCAATCAATCTATTTAATTTCAGTCAACTTACAAATACCACTCCCAGACCCAATAAAAACAACCCCCCAGGCTTCATACTTGACTAGATCCTAGTCTCTCACCCAAGTAAAATCTCCCATAGTGGCACCTTACCAGACTTCATTAGTGACCACTTGTCAGCTTTCATCCATAGAGCAACCCCCACCACTCCTCACCAACACCAACATATCCACACACGAAATCTCACAAACTTTAACCCCACAACTTTCTTTAGTTCTCTCAAACTAATAAACTGGGACAATCTAAAAACTCTTCCTCTAGACCATGCCATTAAATTCTTCAACTCAAACTTCTTAGATACCCTTAACTCCCAACCCCCTCCTAGAACAAAATGTATGAAAACCAATTCAGCCCCTTGGCTTACTAAAGACACCAAAATACTTATGCAACAAAGGGACAAGACCTGGAAAATCTACCATTGCAATAAGCACCCTGACACCCTTCTTAATTATAAACAACTCCGTAACCTAGCCAAAAAACATATTATACAAGATAAAAAAATAATACTATACCAAACTCCAATCTAATCATTCCAAAAACCCCAAACAATTCTGGAATTCCATCAACTCTCTTCTCAACCCAGGTACCAAAATAAATCCTTGCCCTGACACTAGTAAGTCTGACCCAGAAATAGCCACACTGTTCAACTCCTTCTTTACTAACTTCATAGCAGAACTCATCAATACCTTCCGAAACAACTCCCCTCCCTACTCAAACCCCCTCCCCAACCAACCATCCCTTTCTCTTCTCCCATCTTTCATCTCAAACCCATGTCCACCTCATATATAAAAAAACTCCTCTCTAAGCTTAAGCCATGCTCCAATGCCCCTAACAACATGCCCTCACTCTTGCTAAAACTTGCAGCAGACAGCATCACCACTCCCATTAGCATTCTCATTAACAGATCCATACAGGAATCTTATGTCCCCATCTGTGGCATGCAGCCTTTATCTTACCCCTCCATAAAGGAGGAAAAAATAATAGCATCTCCAACTTCTGGCCCATAGACATTCTCTCACCTATTTGAAAGATATTCGAAAAATGCATCCATCTCCAGCTCATGCCTTTCCTTACCAATATTCAACTCCTCTCCCCAACTGAACATGGATTCCATCCTGGCCACAGCACAATAACTGCTCTTATCTCTTTCCTAGACATAGTAAACCATGCCCATGACTCTGGAGAACTAGCATCTACAGTCTTTGATACTGTCTCCCATTCCCACCTCCTAAACCACCTTTCTAATCTTAATCTCTCACACAACACCCTTACCTGGTTCAGCAGCTACCTCTCTGACTCATCTCAAGCTGTGAAATGGAAAACTGGTACCTCAACCTTCCTTCCAACCCCAACCGGAGTACCCCAGGGATCCATACTCGGCCCAATGCTCTTTAACATCTTTATTAATTAATTCCACACAGCCATTCCTAACACTAAGATAGTTCAATATGCAGATGACTCAACTCTAGTCTACTCTGCTTCTAACCTCCCTGAACTCCAAACAAAAACTCAAAATGCTTTTTCTACTACTGAGAACTCACCTCTCTCTAAATGCCACCAAATCTAAAATTCTACTATTCTCTCCCTCTAAATCTTACCCTCTTGACAAACCTCCTTCAATATTATCAGTCATGCCAACTCCACTATAGAAGTTGTTCCTTTTGCTAAACTTATTGGGGTCATTATTGATGAACACCTAAAATTCTATACCCATATTCAGCCAAATATTAAGAAACCACATCAGAAACTTGGCATGCTTTATAGAAACTCCCACTTTCTCTCTCCTTCCACAAGACAGACACTCACCACTACCTAATTACTACCATTTCTGATGTATGGTGCCCCCCTACTAACCAACCTATCTTCCTCCATCTCTTCTAAACTAGAAACCTGTTACAACAAAATCTCAAAGTTTACCACCAAGTCCAAGTACTCTACCCACCACTCCATACCTCTCCACCTGCTGCAATGGCTAGAACTTCCCATCTATCTGGACTACTTCCAACTCACTACAGCCCACAAGCTTATTTTTAAGCCTACTAAGTGCCCTGCACTTACAAACATCTTACCACTATACATGCCTCACAGAACTCTAAGATCTGCCAACCAAAATCTAATTTCTGTACACAAACCAAATCGTCCTCCAGGTCAACTTCTCCTATCCTTTTCCTTAGCCAAACAATGGAACTCTCTTCCTCCTTCTCTAAGGATTTCTGAAAACTTTGATCACTTCAAAACCCAGCTCCATTCCTACCTCTCCAATAACATGAAATGCAATTGCACTCTACCTACCTAATCCTGCCTAATACATGCATACATCCATACACATAAAGTATCTTCCACCTTACCCAATAGAATATCAATCTTGCTTACTGATTTCTTACAAATGTGACTTTTATACCATTCTTAGATTATTTAAAACCTCAGTACTATGATGACTCTGTACTACTGTTCTCTAATGTATAAACATGTAAATATGCATTGTATATTATACTATGTTGCTATTTTACATTGCTTATGTTTTACTTTATAATATGTACTATTTGCTTAACTGTTACTATGTCTACTATGTTTTATGGAGCTTTTCTCCACGGGCCTCCACTGAAAATGGGCTCCTTGAGCCCAGTGAACCTCCCCGGTCATCAAACTGGAAATATATAAATAAAATAATAAGCAACGAACACAAGAACAAAATGTATACTACATAGAAATATTGAAAACAATATATCATAACAAATTAACATGGGTCACACTATTGCAGATGGCACAGCAGTAGACACACTCATTACACCCACTTCACATATAATGATAAATGCAGATATCTGATAAATGGCCATCAATAATCAAAGAAAATGTTTTGGCTTGGCATGTACAAATGACTCCACACTTGGTAGGGAGGATGGTCCTGTGAGAAATGAATCAAGATAAGGACACAAATTAAGCATCAAAGTTGCAATAACACAGGAGGACATTGACTACACGATTTTGCATATATGATCATTAAGTATAGTTTTTAACTGAAACTTGGCTGACACGTTCCACTCATAGCCCATGTATAATGAACAAATGTGTCTTTGAGTTTATTAATTTATCAATAGGTTCATAAAAAAAAATCCACAGAAAGTATTACTTATTTTTTTTATTCTACTATATAAGCAAATATTAAAACTTAACATATGTAAGTTTATCTGGAAGCTCTTCCTAGAATATACTTGTCCTCCCAGACATATAAGCACAGGCATCAATCACATGTTGGTGCCTTGGTGTGCACTTTCCACTGAGCTCTCTGGATCTCTGACAGTGGACAGGAACTCTTCATTTGGTGTCACTGATGGCTCACTAGCAGCCCCCCATAGCCAGTTGTTTATGGGCAACTGCAGCTGCTTTCCTCTGGACTGATAAATCATATCAGTGGCCCAATGATGCACCTGATCATAAGTCCTTATGTGACCCCCTACTGTATTAACATCATTGACTATCTGACACCAAATCTGCATTCTGTCAGCCATATCCCTATGTCCTCTCTTAAGCAGAATGGCACAGTGGCATCTGAATGCCTGCACTATTACATTATTTTCAGAGTCACTGAAACGGGGTTTATGTATATTTGTATGTTTGGGTGCCATAATCCCATGTGACATAAAATAGAGAAGGGTAAATATCACATAAATATCACATAAGTAAATTCCTGCTTATATAAACATATTTTTCAACATTAAGCACTGTAGACACACATTTCAGTTATTAAAATTGTATGTTATGTGGTTGTTTCACATCACACTCACACACAAACCAATGTTTGGTCTAAAACAAGGAATACCACTTTCGTAATATATTGTTTCCCACTGAAAAAAACAGGATGGCTACACATTTTAAATAGAAAACCTATTGAAACACAACTTTTGTTGTGGAAAGCCACAAATGGTAGTTTGATCTCCCACCCCCAAAACAACAAGTAAATGACAATTTCTACAACTCAAGGAATACTACATAATTGAATTGTTATATGTGCTTTTGACACAATTCTCACAATTTATACACATTTATAAGAGAAAAGTCAATCTTATATGATTGCTAGACACCTCTCACTGTGCCCACCACACCCCTGGAGGTGTCTCTGAGCCATCTTAGAAGCATAACACTCTGTGTCATTGACATAATACATTACATTTCCCTGAAATAACATAGAAGATTGTAATATAATCAGTTTTAATAACACTTATGATAAAAGTTAATAACCTGCCTATCTGAGAAATGTAAACACCAGCCAAGAATGCCTTTGCCAACAGTGAAGTATAAGAAGTATATATAGATAAAAGTTCCATTTTCTACTGTATATATATATATATATATATATATATATATATATATATATATATATATATAAAATTTGCTTTGCAGCAAGTTACAAAATTTAGAATGTACTTGAAAAATACAATCATACATTGGCAGGTTTAGAAGCCTTCTCTGCAGATAAATCAAAATGAATGGCAATCTTTTGTTTTCTCCAAATACACAAGTCTTGTTAGCTTCAAGTTGCTTAGCTACACGGTTACCTTTTTATAGTGTAGAGTCAGGTCTCTGAGCATAGTGAAAATGCAAATGAGGTGTGAATTCATTAGAATTGCTGAATCCCAAACTTTCAACTTTGTGCAACAGGTGTAAACATAGTGTAAGCACTATTTCTCTGTTAGTTGCTAATGAATTGCAACTGTGAATGATTAGTGGGAGGGAGAAGGAAGACACAACAGCAATTCAAACTGCATTACCTGCATTGGGTGTGTCACCCAGAATACACTCACAAAGTGTAGAAGTAACTTTAGTAAGCTTTTAAATTGAAGTAAACAGCACACATTTATATATATTTTTTGCTAATAGCCAAAGGATCATGCATTTGTTGAAAATAATGTTATTTTTTACTGTCATAAATGGTTGTGTAATCACTCACTGCACTAAATACGTAAGTCACAAATGTACAAACAAATGAAAGTGCACAAGTGTATATGTCTTGTTAATACTGCAGAGGAAATGGAAATTGCTTGTATGCACATGATCTGCTTTCCTGCTGCAAAGTTATTTCTGTATCAAAGAGAGATAAACTCTCCTAGTGTGTTTTAAAGGTTCATTAGTATGATAGTTCAAATCTAGAAATCTGTAAAAAAACTGTTATATGTGTTAAAATGTATTTTGTGATGTTTTGTGTTTTTTAAATATTATTATTTGTGTGGAGCACAGCTTAGCACAAATACAGTGAAACAGATACTGTAAATATTTTAAAATTAATGGAAGTTGCTTCTATGATAAGAACAGCATAAATTATAGCTGTGAATCAGCTGTGTAGCATACCTCATACATACAATGAAGCACACAGCACATAGGGTACGTAGGTGATTAAGTCCCACATTTTTTCTTTTAATGATAAAAATGAATAAACACATTTTTGCAATAATAGTGTATGTTGAGCTTTGACTGTCTCATTTGCACATGTTTCACCTATGTGCAAACACAGCATAATGTTGCAGACAATAAGGAAACGTTTTCAATGTCAATAAATATATACTGTTACATATTTTGTCTTCCATCGTGCAAACACACTAAGTGGCTTTTTGTGGCAGTCAGCATGCATACACAACACCTGCAATTCCACAACACATGCAGACAATAAGAAGACATTCTTAAATTTCAATAAAGATACATTGTAACATCTTTTGGTTTCCATCATGTGACATTGTGCAGTGGCCAGTATGCTTTCCCAACACCTCAGATAATAAAGAGACATTGTCAATTTCTAAAAAATACATTGTAACATGTGTGGTCTTCCATCTCATATACACACTAAGCAGCATTGTGTAGCCATCAGCAATCACATACAGCAATAAGTGTAAAACTTACACTTGCTGCCTAGCTCTACCTGAGGCAACAGATGTAAGCTAATGCTCATGATAGAGGTGACCCAGGGTTCTAATCCAGCAAGATCTTTTGTTAATGATGGTCCACATAATTTAGATAAAAATTAACAATAGAAAATAATATTCACAAATATAATTATGTATAGTAGGTGGATTGAGCATACACATGATATCATATTTATTACATACTTAACTGTGGGTATCAATACAATTATGGTTCTACAATTAAAAGCATGTCTGACAAACAAGTCCTCAGCTCCAGTGAGCACCCTGGACAGTGATGTCTATAAAAAATTCACCTGTTGCCCAGCCTTCCCTGTGGCAACTGATAGTTCATGGCCACAATACAGGTGAGAGAGGATTCTGATCCAGTACACTACAAATTTTATTAATGCTGTCACACTCAATTTTTTTAAAATAAAGAACAATATGAAGATAATTATACATAATAATAATTATGTATAGCAGTGGATATCATATGAATTATAT
This sequence comes from Protopterus annectens, assembly GCF_019279795.1. NCBI lineage: Eukaryota > Metazoa > Chordata > Ceratodontiformes > Protopteridae > Protopterus > Protopterus annectens. The sequence goes on along the minus strand of NC_056737.1, from coordinate 948,425,325 downwards.
GTGTGACTTAGAGTATACCAAAAATTATGTTTTTGTAATGAAAAGTGTCTTTTCTGCCCTAGGATAGGCTTCATACTTCACTGATAGCCATATACACATGAATGTATAAACCAGGACTTTGTCAGGTCACACACACACACACACACACACACACACACACACACACACACACACACACACACACACACACACACACACACACACACACGGTTAACCACTCATTCTTTAATGCATCCATATAATTAATAAGTATGTCTGACAAACACTTCTTTTGTGGCAAGGAGGGAAAAACACCTGTTTGAAAAAATATGCATTCTCTAGTTTACATAGGTTTGAATCCCGCATTGTACAAATTACTTTTATCAATGTCTAAAGCCACAAAAAAAATAGTCAAGTCATAAAATTTTACACCGCAATACACGTCTGAAAAGTGAATTTATTTAACAGGTATAGTAACATCTAACCCATAAACTAATGCCAACTGTCACATTACCCTTCCTATTTCCATAAACTGCCTTCCTGTCTGTTTGGCATTGTTGCTCTCTGCTCAATAGTGCGCAAATGCAGTTGGCATGGTTTTGCGGGTTGTGCATTGACTGTAAGCATGATATCATTAATTGGCAGGAAAACACTTAAACTATTATTGTATGACCTTTGCAGACATGGCAGGAGCTAGGAAGGAAGCTGCCCAATTTATGGCTTCAAAGATGGGGTGTAGGGGAGTCTAGAATATTCCTTAGACTCCTTCTAAAGCACCTCAGAAATAGTCTTTTGCAGGGGGACTATACTGGGTCTCAATATAAATCAGAGGCTTGTAATAGTCTTCTTGAGGCTGTCTCCAGAGTGACTGGGATTCCACACACTGAAGAGCAATGCAGGCACCATTGCAGCAACATGAAAAGGCACAACAGGAACAACTCAGCCAGTGGCTGGTTGAGTTTAGGACTACTGACATCACACAAATGTGTAGTATACAGATAAAGATACTTTAAATTATATACAAAGCTGGAGATAGCCAAGGCTGCTATGCACAATGATCTTCTCTTGTTCTCTCTTCTTTATTTTACAGCTGCCTGGGAGATTTCAGCAAGCATGAAGGCCCATTCTGAATGCTTAGGAAGACTGAGAGAAGCAAGGGATAGATATGTAGCACAAATGAATTATGATTTTATTAAGAGTATTGCTCTTCTATACATTAGTATACATTAGTATCAAATTAAGCATGCATATCTTAACTCATTACAGCCAAGTGATGACTCCAAGTGCATCTGCAGTTAACTCCTACTGATGCCTATAGGCATCAAATATTGTATGTTCATATTTGTATGAATAATTCCAAAACCATGCTATGTGCAAGATTTTAAAATATTTTATCTTAAAGCTTACACAATGGCAAACTGAATTGCATTAATATTTGACCTATATCTAGTGCAGGCAAAGAGATATTAATGATTATTTTTATGATATTAATTTTATATAGATAACATTTTCAAGTTTTTTCTACATATGTCATGTGAAAGCTCTCAGTTAGATGAGTAAAATGCTACTGACAGTATCACTTGAGTGGTTGCTGAGGTATTGTAAGTTGTTTACAAAATATTGCAAATGTAACAGATACTGTGTTTACTGTGACTTATAAAATTCTGTTTAAGATCTAGAAGCTAAATAATGCTACCACTATAAAAATAGTTGATGCTGAAGGGTTTGACATTTATACTTCTTTCATAACCCCCATGGTTTCAGAGATATGAACATTTGTTTGAAATGTGAGGACATAATTTGATTCTGTCAAAAGGCTTAATTTAATAGTAATATTAATGTTAAATGCAATAGTGTATTTAGATGTTGTGGGTTCAAATCTCACAAGTACCAAATACAGAATGAAAAAATAATAATATTAATTTCAACAAAATTGGCCTAACTGCCATGTTGTTAATTTTTAAAAGTATAGGTGCAAAATATGCATATTGCAAGGATTATTTGGAACAATTTTCAGTCTTAATTTGTATTTTTAGAGTATAGTTAATGTAAAAGTAAAAATATATTTGTATTGTAACTTATTGTATGTAACATATAATGGATCTAATTATCATTTTTTTTCTCTCTTACACCACCCCTTATCTCTCTTTTTTATTTTGATATGTGTGATCACAACATTCTGATTTCATAATTTTCTGACAACTGACAAAGTGGTTTCCAGCACAGAGAGTTAGGCCAACAAGTGTGGCTCAGCCTGCCACCCCTCCAACTGCTGCTGTACCAACGCCCATCACATCTGAGACACAACCTGGCAGTACTGCCTCTGTAGTGCCTGCACTCTTGTGGCCTTCGACATCAGGTAGCATTACCCCAGCAGCTGGTGCAGTAGTACCGTATGGGAGTATTGGTGGAGATGGGGATTTTGTAACTCACCAGGAGCTGCCAGGCATAGTGCATGAGGTCATAGAAGATGCTACTGGTACATGCCTCTGCCATCTGGAGAAAAAGCTCATCGGAATTCTGAGAAAACAGAAACACCAAGCACTCTCACTGCAAGCTGAGGAAGTGGACAGTGATAACAGTTCTGAAAGTGAGGACTACATTCTCACTGTCCCTGTGCTTGATACACATGGGACTCAGATGTTCCCTCCCTATCCCCAATCATGGTGTCCCCCAACCTTTTCTGTCCTTCACCATCCCTATGTCTGTCTTGTTTGTCCTCTTTGTCTGGACCAGCTTCCTCAACTACCTTACATACCTGACCCTGAAATACCTACACCCCTTTCCCAACATTCCTATCTTATTGAAATAAAATCGAATAACTGTCCATCTGTCCCACAAAAAAAAATTCTCATCCCATACATAGCTGTCCATTTCACACTCAACACACTTGATTTGGACAAATTGGCTATATGACATTATTGTGCTGTTGACACCAACCTGTGTTATACATGTTCATATTACACTGATGAAGAAGTGGATAGTTGTGGTTCTTTCCTAGTTCCCTCCTGTAAATTCCTATATTGCTTCCACTTTGTTCTTCCTCCTTCTTGCCCCCATTTCACCACTTTCCTATCTATCCTGTTTTCACACCTTTAATCTGGTCCAAAAATAGTATCACACACTACACACATAAATAATAAATCATTGCTAAAGCCGTTCATTTTTTGTCCTCTGCATTTGCATGGAGTTTGGCATTGTGCACCAATGTTGAGTGATGGTGAATGGTTCTTCATGTTGCTGTGCCAAAGGAACACAGGGTTAAATCAGAGCAAAGGCAGTACTTTGAAAAACTTACTCATGCAGTTATTTATACTGCTGAATGTGTATGAAACAAAAGACATATGTGCACTGTTGACATAAATCATTTGACTGCTGTTTATTTTTATACAGTACTTCACTCTAGTCATTGCTTCTCATATTTGCAGGAATTATCATGTTTTCTTTTGTAATGCCAGTCTGACACCATGTATAAAAAATTAATGTCACCTGTATTTGAACACTGTGTCATCTGTGATGTAAAAGTAAGTTCATTGTTCTTACTCTTGCTGCAACAAGGAAAGTTACGCAATGGGTGTATTTCTTACATGCACTGTTGTCCAAAGTGCTGCTGGCTGCACCTCACTGCTTTGTGTGTTCGGGTGAAGGAAAGTGAACCAGTAGAAATATTACTATTTTCTCATTTAAGCAGAGAACCATGTTTGCTTGTTCTTAATTATGCACAAGCAGAGAAGGTAATCACTGTAGTCCTTCATATCATAGAAGGTATGACACAACATCTCCAATGTAAACTACACTATGAACACCATAATATCTGTAAGCTAGTTCTACCCTAGCATATATGCATAAATAATTCCCAAGTTCAAGTTGTAATAATTAAATGTGAATCTCACATACACAAACACTTTGCCATTGATCACACAAACCAGTTGCTCAATGGTGTGCTATGGAAAGAGCTGATTTGCATGTACTAAGTATATGAAATGCTTAGTTAGTCTTCATGCCATTAAAATTAATGTAAAAACACAAACAAATAGAAGGCACTTGTTAGTGACTGAATACATATTTACTCAGGCTCATATGTGTGCTCTGCACCCAAGCACTTGAAAATGGATATGCCAGTAGCAGTTACCAACTGTCAGCTACACTACAAAAATGAATATCACAACTGCATTGTTGCATCATCTAAAGTTGTATACTGATGGTAGATATTGAGATTGTTTTATGCGTGCCTTAATGTAGATATGAATTCATTACAAATACAAATACATGCACATCCACAATTGCATTCATGCTGATCACAAAACATGTGTGTTTGTGTGTGACTGTGTGTAATGTACATGACATATTGATAAAGAGGTGCATATGTCTCACGTCTGCAACATGCCTGCCTGACAGTTTATTGCAGCTAGTTTGAGAAGATGGCTTTTAAAGTTTACCTGCACATTGGAACCACAACAGAAAATACAAATTCTGCATGTTGCACACCACTCTCATAACAGGATATGTTACCCAAATCATCCAATGATGATGTCAGCATCTATATAGACCAGTATGACAAGGCAAAAGCATACTTTGGGGATGTCACAAATATTAACTGTCTCTAATTACGAAAGTTACATTTGTGCTATGGCACTGGCATTAAGTATTGTGTTCTATAAATAGTAAGATATGGGTTCTAGTCTCACTGCAGTCAACTTGTCTGTGTATGTTTGTGCTCAGTTAGCTCACATTCTAGAGACCATTTTAGAACAGCATGTAAGACACTCCTACTACCATCTTCTTTTCACCAGTTGATGTCATCAGCTATAAAGTGTTGTCTGACATTATGGAAGCCAAATTTGTGCTATGGCACTTGAGCTAAGAAGTGTTCACTGTATATAGTTAGGTGGGACTCATGTCTTGCTGCAGTCAACTGGTGATGCTGTGTGTGTTTGTTCATTCAATAATCAGTTGGGTGCCAATTTTATAATGGCATGTGAGTCCACAGCTATGTCAGATATTTTTCCAAACATCTTTATGTTAACATATACTGATGATGCCACCCTCTATAAAGTGCACTCTGACACTCTTTATGTCACAATTGTGCTGTGGCACTAATGTTAATTACTGTGTTTTCCAGCTTCTATAACCAGTTAGTTAGGGCTTCTAATATGACAACAGTCAACTTGGGTTTGTGTTCATTCAAATAATATTTTGGAGGCAATTTTACACCGAGATGTGACTCCACATCTATGTTAGACACTCCTCCCAAAACCTTCTTCTCAACATACAATGATGCTATCATCCTCTATAAAGTGCACCATGACAGTGTTAATGTCAGAGATATGTGGTGCTGCTAGTCTTAAATTTTATGAAATCCAGCTTTTTATACCTAAACAGGTTTAAGATTGAAATCAGACCAAGTCAACTGCTGTGTGCGTGTGGTTGATGGTACTTTATGGTCATTGTATGATCATTTGAATCTTTTTTCATTGAGCTACCACTTAGGAGAACTTTTAATATAGCTTCATGAATCCAACATCCTCTTTTTCCCTCTGTCTGCATAAGATCCTTCTTGCACATTACTGGTATGGAGAAAAGCCTCATCTCAAAGATGCATACACACATCATGAAGCAGAGTCCTTCCATGAGCCTCTGCAAGCCATCTCCAGACCACTGAATGACTGATTAATCCTGTCATGGGGTGGAGCACATCACATATGGACAGAGGCGGTATGTAATGCAATCAAACAGATAGATACATATGCACATATGCTTACTATCTTACATCATATAGATATAGTGATTTTGGTTTAACTCATTACATCTGAGTGACATCTCCAGGTGCATCTGCAGTTAACTCCTAGTGATACCTCTAGGCATCAAATATTGCTTGTCATATCTGCATCAATAATTCCAAAACCAAGTTATGTACAAGGTTATAAAATATTTCATTTTAAAGCTTACACAATGGCAAACTCAACTGCATTAATATTTGACCTCTATCAAGTGCAGGTAAATAGATTTTAACTGTTGTTTTTATGATACTAATTTATATAGATATCATTTTCACATTTGTTTAAATATCTCAACAACCAAGGAACAAAGACAAAACTCCTTAGCCTCACATGAAAACTATCAGCTAGATGAATAAAATGCTGCTGACAGTATGTATAGAACTTGAGTGGTTGCTGAGATATTGCAATTTCTTTACAAAAATATTAAAAAATGTAATAGTTACTGTGTTTACTGTGACTTATAAACCTCAGTTTATGACCTAGAACCTAAAGAATGCTACCAGTATAAAAATAGTTTGTGCTGAAGAATTTGCCATTTATCAAGACGCCAAACTTCCACAACGTTGCAAAATACTGCAGAACTAGGTGGCGTACGTCTTAGTTATATCACTGTTGCCCTTCTCTTTAGAATGGGCTTAATTGATATGCGGTCATTGATCCCTGGGCTTTTGTAGGCATTTAATCTTATTTGCCATTCTACCTTTCTGATCTTTATTTCTAGCTTAGGCCCCCCCCCCCCGTCTCACAAATCTTAACTTTGTCTATAATGAAAAACAGGAACTCTTTAACATTCCTGCATTGTGTACTGTGTATATACAAGGAACTGACAAACTTTTTGTTCCTAATGTCCCAGACATTTTCTGAGATCCTTTATTTTAATTTTTTAACAGTTTTGCCTACGTAAAATGCCGGACATGCAATGCAAGATGTAACATATACCATGCATTATGTCTCACAGTTGCATCTGCCAGGGCATTCCAAACTCCTAGAGAAGCCAAGAATAGAAATGTATGGTCCATCATTGACGTACTTGAAAAATCTGCATAAACCACACTTACTCATTAGTGATCTAAAAGCAGTGGACCTCTCCTTGCCACCTGATTCCAAAATTTCCTTCAAGTTTCTACCTCTACCAGAGGTAGTTATGGGTCTACTACCCAGCTTCAATTTGACTGAGTATCAGATGTTCCTTCCCAAAATCTATTCAGTCCTGAGATTATCATCTGAGACCAGTCATTGTATTCTACTACCATGACATCCTGTCCCGAGTGTGTTGCCACATTAAAACTAGTGTCACTCAGGCTATCTTGCATTCTCAGTATAAGTTTAAATCTTGCATTTCTCTTCTTTGTCACTTCCCTTTTTATTCTTAGTAAAAATTCCAAAGGATAACCTCTGTCCAATATATTTTAATATATTCATTTCCTCTACAAAATTTCATCCTCACTGATAAGCCTACTTAATCTACACCATCTGGCCTTTCATGACACTTATTATAGGCTGAATAGGATGGCAACTGTCAAACCTCAATAGGGAGTTTGAATATGTTTTCTTTCTGAAAATGGTAGATGTAATTTTGCTACCTGGCAGTTCTTTTGTGATCAAAATATCCAAAAAATGTATTTCAATTTCACTTGTTCTGGATGTAAATTTAAGGCACCCCACTGTACTATTTGGATAATCCACAAACTGTAATACTTCATCTACAGACCCTTTCCACAATATGAGGACATCATTCAAAAAGCATAAATAACATGTCATGTTGTCCTTTTATGTGGAATCTAGTATATGTTGTGACTCCCAGCCTGCCATCACCAAGTTTGCAAAAACTGGTGCACACCTGGCATGCATGGCAACTCCTGTCTTTTGACAGAAGAACTCTCCCTCTAAGAATACAAAATTATTGGTTAGTACCACTTCCATTACCTCAACCAAAAATAATCACCTTAGTAGGTTCATATTTTCTGGATTGGGTTAACATCTGTCTTCATAGTGAGAGATGACATCAAATAAATTTACTACTTCCATTGCCAAAAAAATGTAGTCATCATACATGTTAATTTCCCTTAGTATCTCCATGCAGTACCATGAGTCTCTTAAGATCTGTTTCTGTTCCTGCACTACCCGTTTGGACCAAAAATCTATGTATGCAGCCAGAGGTTCTGCTTTTGATTTCCTAGCCGAGACTATGGGTCTAAAGGGGGGTCATTCTGTTTTTTTGTGAATCTTGGGTATCCCGAACATGGCTGGAATTATAGGTGCCTCTACTTGTAAATAATAACAAATTGGATGTTACAATTTTTCAAGATGTTCATTCTGTATGTATATATTTTACTAGTGTTTTTATTACACTATGGTAAAAGAGAGTTGTGCAGACTCTGTGATGGTTTTTCATTTTTCATTAATCATCAGTTGGATAGTAAATTTTATGCATATACCGCAGTTAGATGAGATTTGTAAGAATGTATCAAACAAACTGCAGAACTCCATTCTCTTGCTGTCTATGTTGTACTGGTACTTGGCCTATGTTGTCTATTTTGTCATGGTACTTGGTCTATGTTGCCTATGTTGGAGAGGTACTTGGTCTATGTTGTTTATGTTGGAGTGGTACTTGGTGCAATAGTGACACAATGTAATATTATTTAAATAGTCAGCCATCCTTTATACTTTTGTCCAACCCCTAGGGACAAACAGTGTTCATTTGCTGTATCTGTGACTCTTGAGAATATTTCTGACTACATTTGCAGCTGTCACCATTGGATTTCTCCCAGGAAGTGTCCCTCTGTATATGTTTGGGTGTTTTCCTATACCATCTCTTAGACCATACCAAATATTTACCTTTCTTCTTTGTTTCACCATGACTCTTTGCTCATCTTACTTTTGCCCTATACCTCTGGTTACTCGGAGTAGACAGAGGCTCCATTTTTACTGCTGCTTCCTGCACTGCTAGTTCATTTCCTCACTTACATCAACTTGTTTTTCCTCCTGTTACATTTTTACCATTGCTTGTAGGCACTTCTTTGGTGGCATTTATTTTATAACGTAGGTTCATAGGTTTATAGGTATATACTAGGCTAAATGAACATGGCCTTTATAAGCCTAGCCATGCAATCCAACCAAATTGTGTACATATGTATTACGAGTATTTATTAGAAGGGGGTATGCTAGTTAGAAGGTTTCTAGAGGTTATGTGGGGGTATGTTAGTTTAGGCATTATTGTTTGCCTCTGTCTATCAAAGACATGGGGCCCAGACCTGGGAAGAATTTCCAATTTTCCATCCAATGGTCAATGTTACACTTAAATAGGATTAGGGATGGACTCTGCTTCACATGGATGGAGACCCTGTTGCAGAACATGGGGATCCTACGAAACACATATTTGTCTAGTCAGCATATCTTATTTATGTCATAAACAAAATTTAAATCCTTGGATTTAGTGGTTCTGATGTTGTTCATTTTGCAGATGGGCAAAAGGTCATCAGAACTGGATCTGGGGATGCCTTGTATGTCAGGCATAGATCGCTTCTCATTAAACTGTAGGAGAAAGAGTATATAGATAGGGCTTTAAAGCAATCTATACAGGACAATGTATTTATACCTTGGATTCACATGGTAAGGAATCTTTGTGCGTGATCTAGCTGTTGCATATATCTGGTCAGGTACATGCTGAAGGGAGCATTATACTCAGTGATGGGTCTAATAAGGACTGAATAAAGTGGCACTATTATAACTTTCTTGGATCTGGGTGCCATGTCCTTACTTATAAGTTGGGTGATATAGAATTATTTTCTTACTACCTTGGCCACATGATGGTCAAAGCCCTGATTACTGTTTACATATATTCCCAGATCTCTGACTAATGGGAGTGTATTATCAATCGAGTAATTAGTGGTGGTGGCAGATTTCCCAAAAGGCCCTACAACGCATTTCTTGGCAATGAATTTTAATATGCAACTTTGGCACCAGTCATCTCTCTTTGTTAGATCCTCTTGTAAGATGTTTGTGTTATGGGGGTATCTATGAGAACTCCCAATTTGCAGTCATCTGTGAACCTGGTCAGCCAAAGGCCCTTTATATTAGTCTTTACCCTAGAGAATTAGGTGCCGAATAGGAGTGATCCCAACACTGAACCCTGAGGTATCACACTGGTGTCTGGTCTCTTAGTGTAGGTAGTATCATCAATCCTGACTTCCTGGATCCTGTCTGTGAGACAAATGGCAATTCAGCAAGTTATGCAGAGGTTTATGTTCACCATTTTGGTCAGTTTGTCAACTAGATCTGAGTGAGGTATAGTATAGAACACCTTAGCTAGGTTCAAGAAGGTGGTATGCACCATTTTCCCCTTATTCATTGCCTTGGTGACCTTCTCAAAGAAGTCCACCAGGTTTAATAGGCATGAGAACAAAAGGAGGTGGTGTATCAATATTCATTAAGGATAAATACACCTCTAGGCTAGTTAAAAAGCACAATTCCCTTAAATTACTTCAGGTGCAATTGAGTGTAGGTAAGAACCCTCTTCAGGTCATTGCCAGCTATAGGACCCCCTCCATGAATCAGGACATCCACTCAGCCTACTTGAATCTACTTGAGTCAATCAGGATACAACCAAACAACCTGGTTTTGGGTGACTTTAATTACCTGTCCATAGACTGGGTAAATTATACATGTTTTAACGCACTTGCCAATAGCTTCCTGGACTTTGTTAACTCCAATGTCCTGGACCAGCTGGGTGACACACCCACAAGGGGTTCAACATCCTGGACCTGGTGCTCTCCAACATGGGGGACTGCTGCACCACCCCCAGTGTGTGGCCATCCCTGGTGAGATCTGACCACAAGCCAGTCTTGCTAGAAGCAACTATAACACAAGACCAGTCCTTAGCAACAACTAGATTAAAAAACTTCTCCAAGACCAATTACAGCCTCTTATGTGATGGCATAAATAGCCTCATAGCCCTTCTGAGTTATACACCAATGCTTTATACAAGCAGCTGTACAATTTTATTGACTCTGCCGTACCTGACAGAACCAAAGAAAGATCTTCAAGGAAAAACAAATGTGCCTGATGGACAACTGCCATTAATAGGCTATACAATAAGAGAAAGAAATTGCTGTCTATGAGTAGGAAGGAATGGTCTCAAAACTGGAAACAGTCCCTCCTCAACTTAAACAAGCAAATATAACTCCTAATAAAGTCCTCCAAAGATAACTACAAATGCAAATTAGCTTCCCTAACTAAGGATAACCACAAGGCCTTCTTTATTTACATCCGTAACCTCAAAGGTAGGGCCAAGATTTGCACTGCACTCTTAGTTAATGGTACTACATATATAGAACCTGTGGATATAGCAAATCTGCTGGCTGACAGGGTCAGTGAAAACTTCACTCCCCTGTCCCCACCACATATACCCCAAAGCATCCCTAACACCTGTCCCCCAGCTAGTATCCCTGAGGAGCAGGTCTTAAACGCCCTCTCCAAGACTAAAAACACAGCCTCTATGGGACCAAACAACATCCTGGGCTGTGTTCTACATGGGTTAAAACAGGAATTAGCATCACCATTGGGCAGGCTTTTCAATCACAGCCTAAGCCCTGGCTTCATCATCCCAGTGTAATGGAAAACAGCTACCATTATCTCTTTGCACAAAGAGGGTGCATCCACAGACCCCATGAACTACAGATCCATTAGCCTGACCAGCCTTATCTGCGAGGCCATGGAACAAATCATCATGGACCTTATTAACAAAGATATAGGAAATCTCCAAATGCTCGACCCCACCCAGTTTGGCTTTGTTGAGGGAAATCATGCCTGTTAAACTTAGTGCAGTTCTTCAAGACAGTCACCAAAGCCCTTGATGAGGGCAAATCTGTGCATATGGCCTACTTAGACTTAGCCAAGGCCTTTGACACAATCCTCCACAATCCTCCACTCAGGTATCACTGATTAAAATCACCCAGCTGGGTATCAGCCCATATTTTGTCAGGTAGTTTGCAAACAGGCTCACTGATAGAACTCATACAGTCAAAATAGAGGATTGCACCTCCTCCAGCAAACCTGTAACCAGTGGTTTTCCACAGGGATCTGTTCTGGGACCCCTACTGTTCAGAATCTACTTCTCCGAAGTACAGGCTAAAACTAATGGACTGTGGCTGACAAAGTTTGCTGATGACTGCAAACTGGGAGTGATCATTGAAACCCCAAGTGATGTCAACATCCTGCAAGAAGGTCTTACGCAGACTAATAAGTGGTGCCAAAATCATGGTCTTAAAATTAATTCAGTAAAATGCATTATCATCCCCTTTGCTAAGGGTGATGTTCCTGCAAACTACCACATCAATAGCAATATCCTAAGCACATGGTCAGTGGTGAGAGATCTGGGCGCACAGGATGACAGCAACCTTAACTTTGATCACCATATCTCCACAGTGGTAAGAAGGGCATTTTATATATTGCTCATCTCATAAGTAAGGGCATTGCCTCCAGAAAAAAGAGGTTATAACCCCCTGTAATCTTCTCTCATCAGGCCAATATTAGAGTACAATGCTCCCTTCGGTATATTCTTTCCAAACACCTGCAGCAATTGGGGAGACCACAAAGGTTCCTTACAAAAAAATTCAGGGTCTTATGCAGACAGATTGAAATCATTTTCACTTTACTCTGTCTCATACAGATTGCCCAGAGGCGACCTGTGCCTTGCTTACAGAGTAAACTCTGACCCAGCTTTAATGGAAATGCTGCACATTAGCAAGTTGAATGGCACATGGGTTACTCACTCAAAGGACCTTAACCTGGTATGTGATATCAACAGAACTTGCTGGAGAGACAGCTTTGTCTCAAAGAGGTTGCCCCACTTTTGGAAAAAGCTTCCTATTCATGTTAAACAAAGCCCATTGTTGGCCCTATTTAAATGTAATTTGGACAATTGGATGGGTAACCGGAAATTCTCCCTGGGGTTTTCCACCTGTGCCCCTCTTGGACAGGGGCAATAGGTGCTAATTTTAGTGTCTGCTTGCACCAGACACCCTTGGGAACATGGTTTGAACTTGTTAGGTCTGTAAGGGCCCTGGGGACATTAGCCTAGTAACTTCCTATGATCCTGTGCAAGGTCTATGAATGATATCATGACTATAACCAACTCAATCACTGTACCTTGGCATGCATAATAGGGTTCCCACAGCCAACAACTTGGGATTTTATGTGTCAGCTCACAACTACTGTGTCCGCATGCACCTCCAGTCACCTGATATAAAATGTATTTTCTAAACTGTTCTTTGACACTAGCAAAACTAATTGAGGTAGATGTAGTGGTTAAGGTGTTTACCTTACAAAGTGCAGGGTTTGATTCTCAAGTGGGGTAATTGGCTAGGCTTAAAATGGTACACAATGGTAGTTAGTTTAGTACTGATCTATGAAACGATGAACCTGTGACTTTCCCTTTAGAAAACCAAACTGGGTTGAGTCCAGTGTCTGAAGGTTGCCTGTGTCTTTGCTGATTCTCTCCATGATAATTCATTCCATGGTTTTGTATTTTAGACCAGTCAGACTAATAGGATTGTAGTTTCCAGGTTCGGTTAATGGTTCAGTTGTGAAGTGGGATAACTATTGCAGTCCTCAGTTCTGGAGGTATAAAGCCTGTTTTGAGGCTATAGTTGAGAAATGACTGAAGTGGTCCTGATAAGTTATGTTTCCAGCTATTTAGGAGGCATTTTGGGATATTGTTGGTGCTCAACAAGGCTGTGTTTTTGACATTATTGAGCACTGCCAGGACCCGCTCCCTGTTAATAGTTTTGAGAGGGGTATGCTAGTAGGTATTTCATAGGAGAAGTGGGGGGGGGGAGTTTGAGATGAATTTGTCAGCCAGCAAACCAGTCTGATGCACTGATGTGCGCTGCCTTTGAGGTTTTGGACATATCTGTAGAAGGCTTTGTGGTTGTCTTTAGTCTGTGAGGCTCTCCTGACTTCTTAATGAGCCTTGTTGGACTTATTTAGTCCCATTAGTTTCCTGTTTAGTTTAATTAGAGAGCTTCTATCATTATGGGAGTTGCTCTTCCTGATTATAGCCATGACATTTTTCCTTTTGTTTTATACCCTATTAAGGTTAGGATTCCACCAGTGTAGTTTGTTTTTAGAGTATGTTTTGGGCTTACTTCTAGTAGGTACAGCAGCCTTTATACAGCCATTTACCTGGTTGTGCAGTGTCTCTGTGAACAATTCTGCATAGGTTGCTGTGAACTCGGAGTTGGGAAAGATACTGAATTTTGGCAGACTATCACTTAATATGATGTAGTTTTCTTTGAAACAGTTCCTAACTGTCATGGGGTTTGTTGGGTTTACCAAAGGAAACAGCTTTTTGGTCCAATCTCAACAGTGAGGACATGATGGGGGGGGGGGGGTAGCACTCTCCCATATCAATGAGTACCAGTTCCAGTATGTTTTTACCTTTAGTGGGAGTTTACTTTTAGTGGGAGTGCACACTATCTCGTGTGTTAATATAAAAGTCCAGGAATCACTGTGTCCATGAGTATGAGGCGGTGCATGTTTCTCAGTCTATATAGGGATTTAAAGTCTTCCGTGAATAAAGTATTTGGTTTAATGGTGAGTCTCCAGTAGGTCAAGGTACAAGCTATGGGATTCTAGGGACATAGTGGCTGACCTATAGCTTTCTAGGATATGGCACAAGACATTGTCTATGGTGATTTGCACGTGAATAAACTCCAGGGCATTTTCCTGCTTAACCAGCGTACAGTTGCTCGTGATGCTGATATAGCTTGAGACTTCTCCACCTTTTGTTCCTGTCTGTGTAGCAGATGGTCTAAATGTATGAAAGGTACTGAAGACTTGCACATTTGGACTACTTTGTGCAGATTTAAACTATGTCTCTGAAATGGGAACATGAGGGAGTTGTCTTCTTTTTTTCTCACCCGCTGTCCTACATTTCTCTTTCCAACAGTTCCCCATTGGAATTCCCTTCCCTGTTAATTATAAACTGTGTTTGCATCTTTTTTTTTTTAATTATATTGCTCTCTCTCCTCTGTGTGCAGAAAGATTCTCTTTCCCTCTTTTTCTATGAGAAGAATAGTAGGATAGGTTCATAGGTAAGTACTAGACTAGCTAACCTTGTGGGCCATTTAAGCCTATCCAGTTTCTCTCTTGGTGCTTGAATTGAACTAGTCCATTTGGTGCTAGCTTGTCCTTACCCAGCCCATGCTCCAAAATTATATATTATCCCTAGTGAGAATAACCATAGATAATTTGAGGGGACCCATGTATGATATATCAATGATGCCCGGTAATTAAGATCTTGTAGCTCCTGCTTGAACTAAAGCATATACTGCCACATTGTTGTCAACTGGTGAGAGTAAACAGCTGCAGACAGCAAAGTGCACTTACCCCTTGGACTCCCTGTGCTTCCTGCTGTTTGCAATTTTGCAGTCTTGCATTTTAGCTGAATGCATCCATATCATGCCTGGGGGTTGCATTCTCCCTTCCTTCTTCATTCTCACTCTGTGGAGTCTCTTGGTGTATTCAAGTAAGTAGGGTAATGCACTGTATCGTTCATTAATGATTCCACCAACAGTCTCAATTCTCAATCATTTACACTTTCAGAATCCCTGTTATTCAGATATCTCGCCTTCTGTGCTGATTATCCACATCATGTTTTCTTTTTCTGGCTGGAGACCTAGATTATGTTTTCTGACACAACTTGATTTATTCCATCATGTTTATCTCAAAGTAAGTGCATACTGGCTAAGCAATCCTCTGTTTTGGCTTCCTAAACTTGCAGGCTCTCCTTTGGAGTTTGGCCCACCCCATGCTAGTTCTCAGCCACTGTAACTATCACAAACATCCTCTCAAATAAAATCAGCAGTCTTTAATCAGAGGACATGAGCCTTAATTGTTTTAACAGATCATCTTGGCTGGTATTGATTGTGACACTTTTGAATAGCTAAAGCCAATAGAGTTACTGAGGACTTCTCATGGTTTAATGACCACTTACCTACAGAGCTTGGCACTTAATCGTCCTTGCTGTTCAGGGCTAGCTCTCCTATCAAAATCAGCTTTATCCCAAAATATTACCTGGCCATCTTTGGGATTGTAGCACAATGTGTTGTATTAGGTTAGGACAGTTTAATAGACTGATATCTCAATATATAAAAATAATATAGACCTCAGATTTTTGACTCTTAGTAGCTGGCTGAAAGGGATAACTGTTCTATAAACTGTTGTATAAGTTAAAGTTAAGCACTAAGGGGGTATAACTATATGAAGCAAATTACCCATCAAGCTGAAAGAGATTCTAGCATTAGATAACTATGGAACAGAATAAAATGCCTTCATTGGTGATAAAAAAATAAATAAATAAATAAAATTTGGTAATGCAGGTTGTTATATGATGGAACTCATGATTTTTTTCTGTTTATACCCTGTAAATATATTAAAGTTCTACAATACAGTCACATGAAGGTCTTGAAGCCATCTGTTGCTAAAGAAAAACTTTATGAGACAGTAAAGTAGTTACTAGCTTGTTGACAATCATTCTGAATATAACATATAATAACATTTATTTCAGATTGTAAATCATCTATCCTGGACTGTGTTTTGAACAGGTTAGTGCTTGCTTGAGCTTAAGCTGAGTAACTTAAGTTTTGGAAAGGGCTTTTCATAACATTTTGTGCTGAAGCCACATCTGCTGAATCTTTAATATATGTAAAAGAGAAAACACAGATGACATCTACATAAAAGTCAAGATAAAATGGTATCCTGTACCTTGCTATCATATGCCGTTCTGCCTCATCTCCATAGACCCCAACAACTGCAGAGAAAGTCATTCACCAATGAGTATGTGTGTGTGTGTGTGTGTGTGTGTGTGTGTGTGTGTGTGTGTGTGTGTGTGTGTGTGTGTGTGTGTGTGTGTGTGTGTGTTTGCGCATGCACGTGCGTATGTGCATGTGTGCTTTTGTACATCCATGTGTGTGTGTGCGCATGTGCACGTGTGTATGTGTATGTGTGTGTGTGTGTGTGCTTTTGTACATCCATGTGTGTGTGTGTGTGTGTGTGCATATAAAGAAATTCATACCACTTGAAAACAAACTGAAAGCATTGGAATTTCAAGTTTATTTATTTTAAATATAACCTTTGTGAATATCGCATTTTGATCTTTTAAATAAAACCTACCATGATAATCATTTGTTTTTGTCCCAAATTATGCAGTATAATAGGAAACTACTATAAGACACACAAGTATCTGGCATTCCACATTTGCTGTTTGAGCACTGATGATATTAGAGTCAGTTTATTTATGGTTATCTAATACATTATGTGGAAAGGTACATCATGCATCTTTGTCACATTTAAGACATTTCAAAATAAATATGTTACAAGGTTGTGTTATGACATTTTGAAGACTGATGATAAAGGGTTGAAAGTATAAGAAAAATGCCAATGTTTTATAACTCTGCCAATACGGGCACACAGAAAACTGTTGCAAAAGCATTCTCTCGTCACTTCATATTTCAAGTCTTCCTTTTGTTTACAATTTTTAAAACAATTTATGCAGGCAAAACTAGTTATTTCTAGTTGCATTCATTTATCTTATAGCACAGTGTAACTAATGTACTGCACTTTAAATTACTGTTTTGACAGTTTCATTGTTTTAAAAATGACCCGGTCATGCCAGTGGAGCAACAAAGTGATTTTTAAGAATGTGATACACTGATTTCATTGCATGTGTTCCACTACCTTATTCTAAGAAAATGTCCCATAATAATTAATTTACAGAATATTCCACACGTCTGTAGTCTAATGGTTCACAGGTTCATAGGTTCTAACTAAGCTTCTGGCTGAGGAGACCATTAAGAAGCTCAGCCACATCACTTGGTACTGCTGGGACACTAAGTGACGCCCATTAAGCAGATTTTTCACCATATATCCCAGGTGAAAATTTGTGATCAGCCATCCAATCATCCAGAGTGGTTATAAAGGTTGTTGGGAAAGTACTCTCCTTTGTATGTAAAGTCAGACTTTTCCAGAAATGGAAAATCCATTAGGTTGGGTACGTGTCACACCAGCTGGTGTTCTTAATGTGGCACTATAGGTGTAGTTCTGTAGAACGGGAGTTGCTTCACCACTGATTCAATTTATGTGATGGAGTTCAGAATACTAGGTCATTTATAGCATACAAGGCTAAGCACAAATCACACCTCAGGAATCTGTATGACACAGTGCAGAGGGACAGGGCTTTTAATCAGTCAGAGTAGGTGAAGATACTGAGATCCAAGATTTTTTCTTTTGAGGAAACATTGAGGTACCTCAAGTTGGTTTAGGTGCTTAGTGAGGTACATCCCAAAGGGGGCATTATATTCAGTGATGGGCCTCGTAAGGGAGGAATAAATTGGCACAACTTCTTTGGACATTGCCATAAAGGATAAGTTTAGCATGTTAAAAGGATGTTCTAGGCAGCTTAGAGACATGATGGTCAAAAGGGACTCTATTACCAATTTAGGTACCTACATCTCTGATAATCATATCAAATTTAAGTGGAACATTATTGACTTGGTAAGAGATAGTGATGTTAGATATACCAAAGGAAACAGTGCTGTATTTTGTGGTTAATAATAAGCCTATGATTACACAACAAACAATTATATGGTTTACTCCTTGCTGGTGAATTTGCATATTAGAATGTCATTTGATAATCGCTCCCAGTTTGCAAGATCATTAAACTTGATCAGCCATGGTTTGTTAATATAAGCTTCAATGCCAGAAAAGCACATACCAAGGAGAACAGGGCCCTAAGACAGAGCCCCATGGGATACCTTTCTGATGATAAACTTATTCCTGACTTTAACAGAATGGCTTCTGTCAGATAAAAAATCACCTATCCAGTGAACTATGTATGGGTAAATGTTGAGCTAGGAGAGTTTGTTAATAATCCCACCATGGGCTGAAGGTCCTGGCAAAGACAGTACAGTTGTGTACACCTACCATAAATGTAGATGTTCGAGTGTCTTCACTGTTGCAGTCATAACTGTAGGGTGTTCCTGCCGGCAGGCAGCCTGAGGTCGGCCAGAATCCCAAAGTCTGGGTCCGGCGTCGGCTGTACCAGCAAGTACCCTGACGTCAGAACGCAGAGGTACAAAGCTGACAGCTGACACCATCTTCTCCAGGCTTTCTTGCCCCAGATGTCAGAAGTCCCCCAAAATAACCGAAAAAGGTGTCCAATAAAAGGAAACACAAATACACCACAAAAGAAGAAGAAGAAGATAAGAGGGGATAGGTGGGAGGGAAACACCGACTGCAACAGTGAAGACACTCGAACATCTACATTTATGGTAGGTGTACACAACTGTACTATGTTCTTCGTGTTTCACTGTTGCAGTCATAATTGTAGGGTGGAATCCCAAAGCTGTGATGAGGGAGGAGGTTATACAGAAGAAGGGGCAGCCAGAAGGCCCTGCAAAACAGCAGAGGCAAAACCTGCCCTAGACTTAGAATACAAAGGGAGATTATAGTGCTTAGAAAAAGTATGCACTGAACTCCAAGTGGCAGCTTCCAAAATGTCCTTGGTAGGAACTCCTCTGAGAAAGGCTGCTGAAGTGGCAGCTGCTCTAGTAGAATGACTTCTAACAGTACCAGGAATCTGCTTCCCAAAGTGAGAGTAACAAAACCTTATTCCATGGGCAATCCATTTGGAAACAGTTTGTTTAGAGATAGCCTTGCCTAGAGAACTGGAGGCATAAGAGATGAGCAACTGATCAGATTTTCTGAAATCTTTAGTTCTGTCCAGGTAGAACCGTAGTTGTCTGTGTACATCCAATGAATGCAAAATCCTTTCCCCTTTGTTTTGAGGATTTGGAAAGAAAGTAGGAAGGTGAATAGTCTGATTTAAAGCCACTTTAGAAATTACCTTAGGCATAAATGTAGGATTGGTCCTCAAGGCAACTCTGTCCTGGTGGAAAATAAGGTATGGTTCCACAGCCATGAGAGCTTGCAACTCTGACACCCTTCTGGCAGAAGTCAAAGCTAATAAAATAGCTGTCTTCCAGGATAAGAACTTGATGTCCGAAGCAGCAGCAGGCTCAAAGGGAGGTAAAGTAAGTTTTTCCAAAACATAATTAAGATCCCAAGCAGGAACAGGAGGAGTTCTAGGAGGTCTTAAATTCTTAGCCCCTCTCAAGAATTGTCTCACCAGCTGGTGAGAGAAAATGGGGGGATCAGTGTTGTAAATGAGCCGAGATAGCAGAAGCATGGATTTTAATGGAAGAAAAGGAGAGGCCTTTAAGCAAAAGGTCAGAGAGGTAAAGTAAAATGGAAGAAATGTCAGGTAAAAGAGGATCAGAACCTCGATCCTGCATCCAAATACAAAATCTTTTCCATTTAGAAGCATAAGATTTTCTAGTGCTAGGGCGTCTAGCTTCTAAGAGAACATCCAAAACTTGTTTGGGTAAAGCAGAAGGCATCAAAGGCCCTTGTAGAGCCAAGCTGCCAGGCAAAGAGTCTTGATTTGAGAGTGTAGAATCTGACCCTGATGCTGGGACAGAAGAGAAGGAAACAGAGGCAGAATCCATGGAGGTTCCAAGAACAGGTGTCTTAAAGTTGGGTACCAAAACTGCCGAGGCCAATTTGGAGCTATCAAAATGATAATCCTGGGTTTGTCCTGTTTTATTTTCAGTAATACCCGAGGCAGAAGAGGAAGAGGAGGGAAGGCGTATCCCGAAAGATTCCTCCAGCTGAAAGACAGGGCATCCACTTTCCAAGCTGTTTTTGGAAGGACCTGGTGCAAAAGAGAGGCAGCTGATGATTGAGATGGGATGCAAACAGATCTATCTGAGGGCAACCCCAAACTGCCGTAATCCTGCTGAATAAGTTGGGGGTCTAGCATCCATTCGTGAGGATCCAAAAGATTTCTGCTTAGGCTGTCTGCTAAAAGATTCTGTTTTCCTGGAATGAATTGAGCTTGAAGACGCAGATTCAGATTTAGAGCTGTGTCCCATAAACTCATGGCTAGTCTGCAAAGGGGGTATGAGTGAGAGCCTCCCTGCTTGTTTATATACCACATGACTGTGGTATTGTCTGTGCGAATCAGAAGATGTCCTGGTTGCAAAAGATTCTGGAAGGCTAGAAGAGCATTTTGGACTGCCAACATTTCCTTCAAGTTGATGTGCCAGGGGAGATGCTTCTTTGTCCAATAACCCTGCTAGCAATTGTTTAGGTAATGAGCTCCCCAAGCATAATCCGAGGCATCTGTGGTTATGATCTGAGCAGGATGAGGTAGACAAAAGGGATTCCCTTCGTTTAAAGCACAAGCCCTGGACCACCAAAGGAACTCTTTTTGGAGGCAGGGAATCAGAGGTATCATTGTTTCCAGGCTGTGGCAATGCTGAGACCATACACTCTTTAGGTACCATTGAAGTTTTCTCATATGAAGCCTTGCATTTGGAATCAACAGGATGCAAGAAGCCATGTAGCCCAAAGCCTGCAGGAATTTCCTTGCAGTGAGCTGAGTTAAAGTAGCCAAGGTCTTGAAAATTGATGCCAGCTGTACTTGTTTTTCTGGAGTAAGGAAGGTCCTTTGCAAGCTTGTGTTTAGAAGAGCCCCCCAAAAGATCATTTGTTGAGAGGGGATCAAATGTGACTTTTTTGTGTTTACTGAAAATCCCAGTAGTAGGAGAAGACGCTGAACAAAATGCAGATGTTGAAGTAAAAGGTCTTTGCTGTCCGCCTGAATAAGGCATTCATCCAGGTAGGGGTAAATTTGAATTCCTTGGAGTCTGCAATAAGCTACTACTGGAGCCAGACACTTGGTAAAGACTCTGGGCGCAGTAGATAAGCCAAAGGGCAGTACAGAGAATTGAAAGTGTCTCAAACCTGCCTTGAATCTGAGGTATTTTCTGCATTCCTGTCTGATGGGAAAGTGTAAATAGGCTTCCTTCAAGTCCAATGTCACCATCCAAGCATCCTGGGAGAGCATGGGAAGAAGTTGTTGCAGAGTAAGCATCTTGAATTTTGGAATCTCCAGGAAGGTATTTAACACTGAGAGGTCCAGAATAGGTCTCCATGAGTTTTGTTTCCTTGGGACCAGAAATAGTCTGGAGTAAAAACCTTTTCCCATCTCTGGAAGTGGAACAGGTTCTATGGCTTTCATGACCAATAAGGCGTCCACTTGATTTAAGGCCTCTGACCATTGATGTTTTGGCAGATCCGGCCAACCCGAAGACCTTGGCAGAGTATGAAAGTGGAAATTGTAGCCTCTTAAAATCACGTCTAAAACCTATTTGTCCTGGGTAATATGAGTCCAATTTTGGTAGAAAAGAGAAAGTTTTCCTCCGAGAGGGGGTTCCAGGCAAGGAGGACCTGTAGCCCAATGGATAGAGTCATTGAGTCTGCTTCTTTTGAGATTGAGGTCTGTCTTCTCCCCTTCTAGGTGAAGAAGCAGTCCATTGTCTGGACCTGTAAGAGGCCTGAGCCTGCCCCCGACCTCTGGAGCGTCTATATCTTCCCCTTTGAGGCCTGTCAGACGTGGGAAAGGACCAATTTTTGGAGGGCCAATTTCTAGAAAATCTAGGAGGCTGAACTTGCAAAAATTCTTTAACAGTCTGCATAGACTTTGCTTTTTCTTCCATCTTTTTAATAACCTCCTCAGCCTTGGACCCAAATAAAACATCATGCTGAACAGGGGCATCTAACAGTTTAGCCTTAACCTGTTCAGGTAAATTCTGCTCACGAAGCCAAGCATGTCTCCTGATAACAGTACCAGAGGCTGTGGCCCTGCAAGAAGCTTCCAAGGCATCAAAACCACAATGTAAACTATGTTTGCTAACTTGTTCAGTTGCATGCAATACATCCTGTAATTCCTTGTCCTCTGGACATGCAGGAAAGGTAGAGAGCCTTTGCTTTAGAACAGACAAAAGAAATTGCTGATACTTGAACATGTGAAACTGGCAATTTAAAGCTCTAATAGAAAGGGTAGCAGAAGTGTAAACCTTTTTGCCCCACCTGTCCAAGGCACGGGAATCCTTTTCAGAGGGAATAGGGTTTTTAGAAGAAGCGGCCTTAGCAGCCCTAGAACCCTGAGAAATGGTTTCAGGATCAGCAGAAGGGTTCTTAAATAAGAATTGATGGGAGTCAGGGACTCTGTAAAATCTATCAGGCTTAGAAGGTGCAGGCGGCAAAGAATCAGGATTTAGGTTAGCTTCAGAAAAAGCATCATCCATAATATCAAGTACAGGAGGAATAGCCAAAGGTCTGTGTTGAGGGAGAAGGAGAAATTCCCTAAGTCTCTTCTTGGAAGCAGAATAATCCTGACCTTCCCAATTAAAATGCTCCCTCATCTCATGTAAGGTTTCCCCAAAAGAGAAATCTTCAGGGGGAGAAGCAGAGGGAATAGAGTCCTCTGCATCAGAATCCTCATAAGGAGGAAAAGAATAATCCTGGTCAGAGGAAGAGACAGAAGACACAGAAGCCTGATCAGAAGAATCATAAGGAATATCCTGTCTAGGCCTTTTTTCTGGAGGAGGGTGAGAACCCCTAATCATTGTAAGTAAATCTCCAGCCATCCGAAGTAATTGCTTCTGGGACTTGGGAGCTGTATCCGAGGCAGCTTGTGAAGAAACCCTTGGTTTAACAGGAGTCTTTGACTTTGCCTTTGTCTTTGTAGAAATAGTAATATTAGAAGGCCTGAAAACCCCCTCAGAAGCCGGTACC